>NC_056726.1:1450247360-1450474860 GCF_019279795.1 Protopterus annectens
GAGAGACAGATTTGTCTCCCAGAGGCTGCCCTATCTCTGGAATAGACTTCTCATACACATCAAACAGAGCACCTCTCTGACCCTCTTCAAGCACAACCTTGATGAGTGGATGGGAAACCACAAATTTGTCCCAGGGGTTCCATTTGTGTCCCTCATTGACAGGGGTGACAGGTGCTGACTGAGGTTTCTTTTTGGGGATAAACTCTTGGCTAGGCTTGGAAGGCCACCAGGGTCATTAGCCTAGTAACCTCTTATGATCCTATGATCCTATGATTGGTGCTCCATCCTGGATAACACATCACTAAAATGTATAAACAAATAAATGCTGCAAGGATACATGTCTCTGTTGTGAAGGTTATCTGTTCTTTTTCGTAGGATGTATGACAATGAAAACCAAGCATGGATGTACAGGGCTTTGCCTCCTCACAGAAAGAGTTATTTTTGTCTATACCTTGATTCAGTCCTTAAATATTTCATTATATTTCATTTGATGTTTATTTTAGCATTCTAGCAAATTACATAAATCTGTATTTTTATTGTATAGAGAGATCACAAATCAGTAATTATCTCATTCAGTGAAAAGAACTCCATTCCACGAATATGTTTATCAGCAGTACAGCACTCACAAATGGTAGCAAGAGCATCTGAATAAAAGAATTCTGCACAACAGGAAAGAATCCTGCTAATGCAGATTCATTAAGTAAAAGCCAACAAACGTAAGACAAACCTGATAATGTTTTGATGTCAGATGTTATGGACAGTTCTCCATGCATAGTCAGCAGTGATACCCTGCACAGTAAGTAATGTGCTGGTGCACAGATGTGTGTTGATAGATTGTCACTAATGAATGAACAACGGTTTATGCTATCTTGCTCCAGAGCACTAGATTTAAGTACCAGAGATGTGTATCAGCCGAGATGGGCTGGAGCTCTCCTTCCTCTGCAAGAGCATTCTCCAGTTTACAAAAGTATTGCATCATCCTGAGCCATAAGAATATTCTGAAAACCCATGGTCTCCAAATTACATGTGGATTATGTTGTCCACTTGTAGTAAAAATGTTTCTGGATTCATTAGATGCACATCCATGTAAATGGATGCATCGTATGGTATGCTGGTGCCTGATATCAGATCTTCCTTCACCAGTATGGGACCTGCAAACTTTATGAAGTGGAATGGAGTTCATCACATACATGCTGCCCCATTTAATCAATCATGCAACAGACTAACAGAGGTGAATATACAGACTGAAAGAAGGAAAAAAGGAAGTAACAGGTGAGACCATCAAAATAAAACTACCAATGTTCATATCTTGTAATACGATTACTCCTCAAATGATGACTGATTTATCTCTAGCAAAAATGGTCACAAAGTTTGAAATCCACATTTGATTTAGGTTAATAGGTTCATATGTTAGTACTAGACTATCGGCCCAAGGGCCTAAGTAAGCCTAGCCAACAAGGTTCCCTGTCTTATGCTACCCAAGAAATTTAATTTCCTGTGCCCCTGTCAAGCAGAGACATAGAAGTGATCCCCAGGGTGGATTTCCTATTTCCCATCCACTCATCAAGATTTTTCTTGAAGAGTGCTGATGAGGAACTTTACTTAACATAGATGCTTGGAGGGATTGGGATTTCTTTAGGTGTAGCATGTCCAACAGCTATGGGTTTGACATAGCTTTATATGTTAGGCAGAGATCTCCTCAGAGTAGGTGATATGCTACAGAGTAAAGCTGGAGTTTTTTGAGACAGTTAGTGTAGGGTATCTGTTTGAGGCCAGTAATCCTCTTTGTGAGGTACTTCTGTGGCATTTCCAGCTGCTGCAGATGTCTTGTGAGTTACATTCCAAAAGTGGTGTTGTATTCTATAATGGGTCTAATGAGTGCTGAGTAGAGAGGAACAATGACCTCTTTTTTCCTGGATGAGAATCCTTTTGTGATGAGGTGTGCCACATAGAAGGATTTCCTGACTACTGTGGTGATTTGATTATCAAAGGAGAGACTACTGTCCACCTGGGTCCCAAGATCTCTTATCACACATTTGGCATTAAGTAGACTGCCGTTTATGTGGTAGCTCATGGGTACAGAGTTTTTACCAAAGGGGATGGCAATGCACTTTTTGGCATTGAGCTTGAGGCCATGCCTCTGACATGAGGCATCTGTCTCAGTGAGGCCCTTGTGTAGGATGTCCACATCATTTGGGGACTCAACTATGGCTCCTAGTTTGCAGTCATCTGCTAACTTCATTAGCCATAGACCTTCTGTGTTAGTCTGTACTTCAGAGAAGTAGATACCAAACAGGAGATGTCCCAGGACTGAACCCTGTGGTACTCCACTTGTCACTGGTTCAAAGTCAGATTTGTAGTCTGCAACTTTTACAGTGTGGGTTCTGCCAGTGAGCCAGTTGGCAACCCATCTGGTGACGTAGGGATTTATACCTAGTTTAGTGAGTTTAGCTATAATTCGAGAATGGGGGATGGTGTTGAAAGCTTTGGCAAGGTCAAGACAGGCTGTGTGAACCACCTTACCCTCATTTACAGCTTTGGTGACTGCCTCAAAGAAGTCGATCAGGTTCAGAAGGCATGATCTGTCTTTCACAAACCCAAACTGGGTGGGGCCAGAGTTTGGAGGTTACTGTCTTTGAAAAGAAAAATGCGAAAAAGCAGGGGCTTCAAAAGTGAACTTTTGATAAACATATGAAGTTGAGAAACTTTTCTCCTAAGACTCAACTTCTAAGCCCATAAAGGAAGCCACCACACAATCCAATGTTCTGGTCATTGGAGATGCTATTGTGAGACACACTGATGTCCCTCTCAACAGGCTGAGCAAGGAAAAAGTCACTGTCAGTTTCTTATCAGGGGCCAGGATCTGCCACATTACACACATACACACACACACACACACACACACACACACACACACACACACACACACACACACACACACACACACACACACACACTACACTCATTGGACGACAAGTACTAGTATGACTCAGTCATAATCCATGTGTAAATGACCTGAGATGCACCTCCCTTAGACTACATGAAGAGAGACATCATGGAGTTCCCAGAATATGTCTCAAGTTGGTATGAGCCTAGCACTGAACAAAATTCTCCCTTCTCCAAGGATGATGCCACAATATGAACAGAAGATGACTGGCTTTAATAATTGGCTTTGTTTCAGATGCCATTCTAAGAGGGTACAATATTTCTCAGAAAGGGAGGAGATGGTCAACAGAACACACAGTTTTGCCAAGGATGGTCTACAACTCTCTCTTCTAGGCTTTCAAATATTAGCTAAAACATTGTCCTCCATCATAATTCCTTTTTAGGCAATGCCAAACTGAAAGTGCTTCCCACATAGCAAATCAAAACCAAGAAAATCTAAAGGTGTTACTACTCAGTGCCAGGAGTCTAAACAAGAAATTCTACTTTCTGCAAGTTGTCTTCACCCTTGAATATGCTGATGTCTGTGCAGTTACTGGGACATGGTTTAAAGCTGCAGAGAGCAGACCAGCAGTGCAAGGCTGTAATGCCTTCCACACATTTAGACCAGATACAACACAGACAGGGACTAAATGTGGAGGTCTCTCAGTTTTTATCAAAAATAAATATACCTCAAGGCTGGTCAAACAGGGCAATGCACTTGAGCTTCTCCACGTTTAAATCACCACAGGCAAAATCACATGAAATTTCCTTGCAAGCTGTAGGTCCCCTTCTATAACCCAGAAAACCCAGAACATGTATTTAAATGCAATGGAAACACTCACCAGTCAACCCAATACCATATTCATGTGTGACTTTAATTACCCCACTATTAACTGTGAATCATATATGACACTAAATGTACAGGCACAAAGATTTATGGATTTTGTACATACAAACTCCCTGGACCAGATTGTCAGTACATCCACCAGGGGTGCAAACATATTGAATCTGATCCTTATTAATATGGGAGAGTGCTGCACTCCCCCTAGTGTAATGTCATCTCTTGCAAAGTCAGAGAACAGAATGGTTTCCTTCGAAGTAAAAATAAAGACCGGAACCCCAGCTAACCCTGGAATGCTCAGGAACTACTCTAAGCCTAACTTCCTACTATTAAGTGATAACCTGGCAACATTTCAAGCCCTCCCCCCATAAACCTTGAGAACACTACTGCCTACTCAAAACTGTTCAAAGAAAGCCTATACAAGCATGTTAATAGCTGCATAGGGGCAGCTTTACCCAGCAGAAAGAAGTACAGGCCCAACTCAGAAAACAAGGCACCCTTGTAGAATCACAATATCAGCAGGTTGTAAAACCGAAGGATAAAAATCATGGCAGAAAATAGGTGGTGCAGTACCCAGCAGGATAAAAACACTCTTTTCAAACTACGCAAACAACTCAGAGGACATAAATCCTACCAAAGCCAAGTCTGAGGTAAATGTTGCCTACCAGACCAAGGCAACTACAAGGCCTTCTTTTGCTAAGTCCACAACCTCAAAGGCAATACACAATTGTGTGCAGAGCTCATTGCAAATGGAGCCACCTGTACTGAGCAAGAAGATTTAGCAAACCTCCTGACTGATAAATTCACCTCCAACTTTACCCCTATCTCCCTCAACCATCCCTCAGGAAATAACATCAAATATAACTACCCCGACTATCACTAAGGAACAGGTAATTTCTCTCTCTCTCTTTCTCTAAGGCCAAGAACACTGCATCAGTGAGCCCAGATAATATACAAGGATGCCTTCTAAATAGCATGAAACATAACTTATCAGGCTCTCTGGAATTGACATTTAACTGTAGGCTTCAAGGCTCCAAACAGGCTTCATGCCTTATGAATGGAGACCAGCAACAGTCATCCCTCTGCACAAAGGTGAGCCATCTACAGACCCTGGAAACTATAGACCCATAAGTCTCACTAGTCTTATATGGGAATCCATGGAAAGAATTATCATGGAAAGGATCAATAATGACATAGTAAACCACTAGAAACTGGACCTCAACTAGTTTGTTTTCATGAAGGGCAGGTCATTCCTACTCACTCTGGTGGACTTCTTTGAGAAAGTCACCAGAACAATGGATAAGGGCAGAATGGTTAACACTGTCTATCTTGACCTGGCCAGGGCATTTGAAACAATACCCCACTTGGGCATTCTGGACAAATTCAGGAGGTTAGGAATGCACTCTTTTGTCACCCACATGGCTCATAGTTAGGACCCAAGAGGTTAGAACTGGGAAAGCCACCTCTACAAAGTGGCCAGTCACAAGCAGAGACCCTCAGGGATCGGTCCCTGGACCACTCCTTTTTGGCATTTACTTCTATGAAGTCAAGGCCAATGTCAAGAGCCTCTGGCTACTAAATTTGAAGATGATTACAAATTAGGAGAAATAATAGAATCTCCCACTGATATAAATGTTCTCCAGGAGGGGCTGACACAGACAGACAACTGTTGTCAGAGCCATGGACTAAAACTAAATGTCAGGAAATGCATAACAGTATCCTTCAGGAAGTCATCTACTCTTGGTAACTATCATATTGACAACACACCACTAAGAGCTGACCAGGTAGTCAGGGACCTGGGGAAAACGGTTCCCATTCAGAAGCCTGAAACATCATAAGCCTGAAAATCAAAATCCTGAAACCAAAAGCCTGAAAATTCAGAATCCTGAAAACTCAAAATCCTGAAAGCCCAAAATCCTGAAAGACCAAAATCCTGAAACTCAAAATCCTGAAAACACAAAAGAGACATACTGATGTCATTGTGGCTTTGCTATTGTTAGCCCTGTGGTGTTAGGTCATGCGTTGGGGTCAGGTAAGTGTGCGGTTGGTTTTATTTTAGGGTTAGGGGCGGTTTAAGTGAGTTAGGGTTAGGGCGAAGGTTAGGCATGTATGCAATAGTGACAAATATTGGGGTTAGGGGCGGTTTAAGTGAGTTAGGTTTAGGGCACGGGTCAGGTGAGTGTGCGATAGTGACGGACCTTAGGGTTAGGGTTAGGGTCAGGGTCAGTTGGTAGATATTAGTGTCTTTATAGTGACATATTAGCATTATTTGTGTTTTCAGGATTTTGAGTTTCAGGATTTTGGTCTTTCAGGATTTTGGGCTTTCAGGATTTTGAGTTTTCAGGATTCTGAATTTTCAGGCTTTTGGTTTCAGGATTTTGATTTTCAGGCTTATGATGTTTCAGGCTTCTGAATGGGAACCGGGAAAACACATAGGCTGTAATCCAGCCTTTGATCATCATATGCCTACAGTACAGAGAAAATCATTCTATGTTGTGCAACTTATAAACTAAAGTATGACATCTAGGTTCAAGGAGGTCATTGTTTCACTGTATTTGTCATTCATCTGACCTATCACTGAGTACAATGCCCCCTTTGATATGTACCTAATCACGCACATCCAACAATTGGAATGTCCACAGAGGTTCTTCACAAAAAGACTACAGAACATAAGTAAAATATCCCGTGCAGATCGCCTCAAGGCATTATCCCTGTATTCTGCATCCTACAGGCTGTTGAGAAGAGATTTATGCCTGGCATATTAGACATTGTCAGACCCCAACCTGATGGCCCTCCTACATTTCTGCAAAACAAACAGCACCAGAATTAAATTACCCATTCTAAATACTTATACTTTGCCTGTGAAATAAATAGGAGGTGCTGAAGAGACAGGTATATATCCTGGGTCAATATTAGGAGAACAAAAACCCAACTGAGTGAATGCCAGTTGACTGACACAGAAAGAGCGAAAACCGCTAATATCAAATGAGAGAAACTTAACAGGTAAAACACGTAAACTCTCACTAACTATTTTATGCAGGGGGGCAAGCTCCCATGCACCCCCACACCCCCCTACTTAAATATACCAACTCCAAGATCACACTACATTGAATTAAAGGGATGAATTCCCTATGGCGATCTCTGTTCATTCTTGCGATATTAGCAGTTTTTGCTCTTTCTGTGTCGCTCAACTGGGATTCACTCAGTCGGGTTTTTGTTCTCCTAATATAGACCCATATATCCCAGAGACTATCCCTCCCTGGAAAAAGATTCTCATCTATGTGAATCAGAGTTCCTCTCTAACCCTAGTGTAACCTGGACAATTAAATAGGTTACACAAAATGTATCCCTGGTTTGGCACCTGTGTCTCTGTTGAATGCAGGCAGCCTGTGAATGGTTCATCTCCCAGGCCCCTGCTTGTAAATGTTTAATTTCCCAAGCCTCTGCTTAGACTTATCAAGGGTACTAGACCTTGTCAGAGATTTAGAATGTATGGCTAGTGGTCATTAGCCTAGTACACATCTATGAGCCCGTGAAGCTAAGATGGAGTCTATGTGATGAACTGCAGATATGGTCCTTGATGGACTTACGGAGTCACTGAGAGTTGTTCAAAGTCTGTGTAGTATGCAGTAGTCATTGTTAATGGTTTGTTAGTGAAGAGACATGCTGTTTTAATAACACTAGGATTCACAGAGACAGAATTAGTTTATAAATCTGAAAAAAGGATAGAAGATTATTTTATCAGCATGACTGCTGAACTCACAGATGAGAGGCCTCAATCTATATCTGCTGTAATCAAAGACAGTGAAAACCCATACCTGCATTTGTTGTGAAAGAAGAAAGAGGAAAGCCATTCTCTAGAGTCTTCAGAAGTGCTCTTACCATTGCATAGAGATCTTCTACAAATGAAAGGCACCCTCTGCTCACCTAAAACACTGCCTTATATAGTGTCCTTGATGTTTGGTGCTATCAGATGACAGTGATGATCATTTTGATCTGTGCTGGACTGATCATGCAAATATATAAATCATAAAGGAATTTTACCCATAATGCATGGGGCACTTTTGAAACAGGAAGCCACTGTTAGATGACTGTGGACCTCTGTGCTATAAATTCAGAAGTGTATAACTATATGTAAAATAAATGCAATGAACTTATAAGCATACCCTATTTGGTGTCCTGATTTGTAGCTTGGAATATGAAGAGATGGTGCTAGAGTGGCCTTAAATGCCACAAGGAAGCTAGTGACAATTCAGACAAGTGAGAAATGACACAATATGGCTACAGAGAGAGACCCATGAATAATGTAACTATGTTTTGTTGTTATATTGGCTGAAATAAGTTAGTGAACAGGCAAAACCTAAAGGAATGATCAAAACAGCTTTCAAAATGTTGGGAGATTGTATTGTGGTGTGTAAGACTAAAGATGTCAAATAAATTGTTACTGAGGCTAAAAGTAAGGAACATACAAGAAAAACAATTTTCTTTGCACTGTGAGTAAGCAGTCAGACTCAGATGATGAATGGCATGTCAGACTTCTAATTTGTAATACTTCAGTAAAGTTTGAGATAGACACTGAGAAGACATAGCTATAATGTCACATGGTACATATACAAGAATTGTGAAATATCCAAAGCTGAGTAAAGTAGATTTATTTTATTTTTTATTTTAAGTAGAAACAGAAATATGCTCAGGCAGGAAATTTAGTCCTTAGGGGAGTTTCCTAGCCATGACTGAATGAGAGGGGCACAAATGTGAGTTTCAATTTCTGTGCTACCAGGTCCTTATGTGAATAATCTGATGATTAGATTCATAGTATGCAAATTGGGACTAAGATGATCTAATTGTCAGAAGTGGTGAAACAAGTACTGTTGTGTCTGGTGATACGGGACAGCTACAATATAGCAAAACAAAAAGTACCAGTGGAGTAACACACACACGGCTCCCCTTCTTTTCACCGTTTTAATGATGGAAATATCACAGAACACCACACACAGCACGAAATTCGACAAAACAGCTCCAAAATCAAATAACATAAACGCTATGTCTCAGCTACAATATAAGACAATAAAGATCAGTTTGAAACTGGGCAGTTCCTTATGACCTTAACAGAGAAAACAAAGTTCCACTGCCATGATCTGTGAAGAGTACCCTTCCCCATAGTCTGTGAAGATTACCATACCCCATGCTCTGTGAAATGTACCATACCTCATGCCCTATGAAGAGTGCTGTTCTCCATGGTCTATGAAGAGTACAATTCCCCATGCTGTGAGAAATGTACCATTGTCCCATACTCTGTGAACAGTACCATACCCCATGCTCTATGAAGAGAACAATTCTCCATGCTCTAAGAAGAGTACCATTCCCCATGATGTGTGCAGAGTACCACTCCCCATGCTCTACTAAGAGAAGTAGTCCCCAGGCTCTATGAAGAGTAATATTCCCCATGCTCTGTGAAGAGTACTATTCACTATGCTCTAAGAAGAGTACCAGTCCCCAAGTTCTATAAAATATACCATTCCTCTATACTCTACAGACAGAGGCTAAGATATACTAAATTCAGTTGATGGGGGTAAATGGAAAGGATTAGAGAGCATACAGACATCTCAGTAAAAGTAGTAAAAAAAAGGACAAACTGTGTATTTGCAGTAACTTAAAGTAAAGTGATGCAGACAAGAGAGAAAAGTTCATTCTGCACTTCCCAGAAGACATAATGGCCAAGCTAACAGGGCACACGTATTCTCCACATTAGATGCATCAAATTGATATTAGAAAATATTGCAACTATCCGCAACTGAAACGACAGGAAATTAACCACTTCAGTGGAACTATTTTGTTTCCACAGTTTACCCTTTGAGATTTCATATGCACTTGACATTTTCCAGCATGAAATGAGTTTTGTCCTCAAGGACTGTGATTATTCTGGATAATGTTTTGGTGTTTGGTCCTGATAAAGAGTGAAATGACAAGAGGCTAAAGGCAGTGTTTCTGATTATGGAAGAGTAAGGACTCAAATTAAATAAAGAAAAATGTTCTGGCCAGACAAAGATTCAGTATTTCAAGCATCAGGTCAGATCTGAGTAAATTAAAAGCTGTAACTGAGTTAACTAGTTCAGGTAATGTCATGAAAGTTTGACAAATTCTTGGTACTATCTGGGCAAGTTTGTGTAGAACTGTGAATGATGCTTCTTCTAACAGAAATGCCAAAGAAAAATGTATTATGCACATGGGGCTGATGCCCAAGAACAGGTTTTTGCAGAGGTCAGTCTGTGTCAACGTCTGCATCAGCATTTGTTTACTGCAATGCAGATAAACTGACAATAGTCAGTGCAGATATTAGTGGGTTCAGTACTGGAGCAGCATTATTTCAACAGAATGATAGCAAGCTAAAACCTGTAGCTTTCTGTTCCAGAACATTAACAGAGACTTGGAGGACATATTCACATATTGTAAATTAATGCACCTCAGGTTTTTTGGCATATGAGTGCTTTTCATGTTTTCTGTTGGACCCAGATAGTTCCCAGGTACATAAAGATCACAAACTGTTAGTGCCAATAAACACAAACTATCAGGAAGCTCCACAAACACCCAAGGCAAACTTGGAAATACAATCCAACTTTTATGTTTAGAACTACTAATCAACTCATATGACTTGGACAAAGTGCCTCCAAAATGCCAGTCTGGCTGTAAACAAGGCTCAGATGATTAAATGTGAAACCAATCCATGATCCTGTAGTAGCAACCGGCAAGGGCAGATACCCTGCCTAGAATTGCAGTGACTGATAGAAGAAGAAGAAATGAGTGTATACAGGTCTAGTAGACCAGTGACAACAAATGGAAAGGACATCCTTAGAGAATCAATTAGGCAACAAAAAAACCTGCAGACTGCACTCAGCTATGACCCTAGCAGATGGCCAGGTAAATGGACATAGGCTGTCACTTTTTGGCCAAATACTTTGTTGTGAGAGCTCATTTGTCAAAGCATGAGGTTTTATTGTTGAACTATGATCAGACAAGAGTACCAACTTCACAAAGCGCAGATTTCCTGAGATAAATCTAAGAAGGACATTAAAGATTAACTGGATGCAGAGAAAAAGCCCAAACGTCTGTGTATCAGCCAGTTATCAATGCTGACGTAACTAAACTCACATCTACGTGTCAGTTCTGTATTAAGCATTGACCTACTCAAAGGACAGAATCCTTGATTGTTTCTCCACTAGCAAAAGGGCCTTGGCAAAAGACTGCAGCAGACCTATGTGAAACAGTCACAAAAATAGTCTATCAATAATGGACTACTACTTCAGAGACATTGGGAAAGTGAATCTATCTAAAATAATCAGTCAACATTTTATCTACAATAACTAGTTGACATTCTATCTGTGATTTGTCAGTGTTTCTACAATAGTCAACATTCCAGCTGCAATAACCTGTCAACAAGCTGGACTTCAAATGAAAAACATTGTTTTCCAGATGTGCAGTTCTTGCTTAGCTAATCTCTGACAATAGTACTGTTTATATCCTCAGTTTCAACTTTGTGCTAAAGAACATCTTTTTACATACAATGTCAAGTTCAAATTACTCGCAAGTAGATGGTGCTGCTGAGAGAACAGTACAGATAGCTAAGACCAGTTTTAACCACTGAGGTCCATGCTTAACTTTCAAAACAATGCCATGAGGCAAACTGAGTAAGCCCACTACAATTAATGGTGAACAATCAAGTTAAAGCCACCATCTTGATGCTTAAGGCAAAGTTTTGCCTAAAACCACTAAGGATGTTGAACAAAATGACTAAAAAGCCAACTCTGCATATAAATGCTTCTACAGCAGAAGTCATTCCATTTGTTCTTTGCCTGAGTTGAATCCAGGTCAGATTGTCTGTTTGGAAAGGAGATGGAAGACAATATCTGGTGATTGCTGCCAAATGCACAGAAACGAGATTGTATGTAATCCAATCCAGTGATGGTAATGTATTAAGGAGAAACTGCAGACACATCCAGGTCATTACTGAAATGCAAAAATTAAATATGCAAACGATGCATCTAGATGAGCAGAGTCCATGACCAGTAGAATCTGAAGACATTTGGGGGTGGCATAACAGTTAAGGTGTTAAGGTGCTTACCTCACAGATACAAAGTCCAGGGTTTGATTCTCATCTTTTCTCATTGGCTAGTTATTTGTTAGGGGTGTAATAGCCTGCAACCTGATTGTCTAGTGTTAGTTATGAGCTTATGTGGGAGCTTCTGAGTTAGTGTATTCCAAGCCTAATAATCAGACTAGTCATGCTGTACCCAAAAGACCAAAAGAGACATTTATTTATTATTTATTTATTTCACATTTGTTAACCGGGTTAGTCCAATTGAGTTTGCAAACAAACCCATTTTCAGTGGAGACCCGAAGGGAAAAGCCCCAGCAAACATAAGTAAAAATAAAGTGACAATATACAAATATTAAATAACAACCACAATACAAAATAATTGTAAATAGAAAAGGTTATTAACTATTTGCATTGCATTGATAGTAAGCAACCCATTTTCAGTGGAGACCCAAGGGGAAAGAGCCCCAGCAAACATAAGCAAAGATAAACATACAGGACAAAAACTATTAAAAGCAACACTGCAAATATGAAATTAATTATAAAGAGACAAACAAAAGAAAAAAAATTATGAACATTAAGGGTTGCACTGATAGTAGTGGACTAAAATTTAATACATATGAGAGTAAAAGCAAAAAGATAATTGTTGTTTAAAAGAAGGACAATGTATAGACATTGATAGGTAGTGGGGAGGAAAGATAGTGTGGAGAATAGGAGGGGGCTATAGTAGGGGTATAGTAGTAGAGCTGAGAGTTTAGGAGATTAGTTTAAGCAGAAGTTACTAACAAAGAAAGAAAGCTAGGAGATGTAACAGGTTATACAGTGGGAGAGACTAAGACTACGTGTGGTCAATACAACAGGTATACAGTGGGAGAGACTAAGACTACGTGTGGTCAATACAACAGGTATACAGTGGGAGAGACTAAGACTACGTGTGGTCAGTGTAAAAGGTTATACAGTGGGAGAGACTAAGACTATGTGTGGTCAGTGTAACAGGTTATACAGTGGGAGAGACTAAGACTACGTGTGGTCAGTGTAACAGGTTATACAGTGGGAGAGACTAAGACCATGTGTGGTCAATGTAACAGGTTATACAGTGTGAGAGACTAAGACTACGTGTGATCAATACAACAGGTATACAGTGGGAGAGACTAAGACTACGTGTGGTCAATACAACAGGTATACAGTGGGAGAGACTAAGACTACGTGTGGCCAATGTAACAGGTTATACAGTGGGAGAGACTAAGACTACATGTGGTCAATACAACAGGTTATACAGTGGGAGAGACTAAGACTACGTGTGGTCAATACAACAGGTATACAGTGGGAGAGACTAAGACTACGTGTGGTCAATACAACAGGTATACAGTGGGAGAGACTAAGACTACGTGTGGTCAATACAACAGGTATACAGTGGGAGAGACTAAGACTACGTGTGGCCAATGTAACAGGTTATACAGTGGGAAAGACTAAGACTATGTGTGGTCAATGTAACGGGTTATACAGTTGGAGAGACTAAGACTACGTGTAGTCAATACAACAGGTATACAGTGGGAGAGACTAAGACTACGTGTCGTCAATACAACAGGTATACAGTGGGAGAGACTAAGACTATGTGTGGTCAATGTAACAGGTTATACAGTGGGAGAGACTAAGACTATGTGTGGTCAATGTAACAGGTTATACAGTGGGAGAGACTAAGACTACGTGTGGTCAGTGTAACAGGTATACAGTGGGAGAGACTAAGACTACGTGTAGTCAATGTAACAGATTATACAGTGGGAGAGACTAAGACTACGTGTGGTCAATACAACAGGTATACAGTGGGAGAGACTAAGACTACGCGTAGTCAATACAACAGGTATACAGTGGGAGAGACTAAGACTACGTGTAGTCAGTGTAACAGATTATACAGTGGGAGAGACTAAGACTACGTGTGGTTAATGTAATAGGTTATACAGTGGGAGAGACTAAGACTACGTGTAGTCAATACAACAGGTATACAGTGGGAGAGACTAAGACTACATGTGGTCAATGCAACAGGTTATACAGTGGGAGAGACTAAGACTACGTGTGGTCAATACAACAGGTATACAGTGGGAGAGACTAAGACTACATGTGGTCAATGCAACAGGTTATACAGTGGGAGAGACTAAGACTACGTGTGGTCAATACAACAGGTTATACAGTGGGAGAGACTAAGACTATGTGTGGTCAATGTAACAGGTTATACAGTGGGAGAGACTAAGACTATGTGTGGTCAATGCAACGGCATCATTTCAGGTTTAGTACGTGGGATTTAAGCTCCATTTTAAAACAGGGAAAGGAAAGGTTGGATCTAATATGGAGAGAGAGTTTGTTGCAATTCAGTGAGACAGAGTGTTTGCAAAGTAGTTTGCCGATATTCCTTTTGGGTTTATAAACTGAGAGAAGATGCTGATCAGCCCTCCTGAGAGGCCGGGGGGGGGTAGAGAGTAACATGGGAGGCGAGAGCAGGGCAGGCAGAGGAGTTGTTGAGTGTGGAAAAGGTAGTGTGGAGTTGCTATCATTATTATTATTATTTTATAAATATATATATATATATATATATATATATATATATATATATATATATATTATTATTTTATAAATATATTATATATATTATTATTATTATTATTATTATTATTTTATAAATATATATATATATATATATATATTATTATTTTATAAATATATATATATATTATTATTATTTTATAAATATATATATATATATATATATATTATTATTTTATATATATATATATATATATATATATATATATATATATATATATATATATCATTGTTATTGTTACATATTATCTAAAAAGGATTTAATACCCAGAAGTGACATTTTTATGAAATGTGACACACAGCTGGACGAAGACACATTAATTAGTAATGACTTGTCAGAAATGACAAACCCTTTGGGTTCACAATCTGAGAGAATTACTTTACAAGGCAGTGGATAAAGCTTCCTAGGAGATACTCAGACCTGCTATGCTTCCAGAACAGATAAGTAAAAAAACAATGGAACTGCTAATAGGAAAGTGGACATAAACAATGAAAAAGCCTAAATGATTTATAGTTTCATAGTTTCATAGTATAGTACTAGGCTATCTGCCCTGGGGCATTTGTAAGCCTAGCCATAGTGATGTGGCTTTTGCCACCCCATGAAATGGTACAAAAATGTACAGAATAAATCTAGAATAATGTGCCTCTGTCTAGTAGTGACACAATGAAGGTCCCCTTATATAATAGAATTAGTTTACTGTGCCCCTGTCTAGCAGTGACACAGATGTGACCCCTGGGGTAAACTGTCGATCTCCCATCCACTCATCAAGATTTCTCTTGAAGAGAGTCAGTGAGGGGCTCTGCCTAATACGAACTGGGATCCTGTTCCAAAGCATGGGAAGCCTCTGGGTTATGAATCTATCCCTCCAGCATGTCCTATTCATACTTGTGCCGAGGTTTAAGTCTTTAGCTCTCGTGGTCCTGATGGATTTGGATTTTTTGAGGTGGAGCATGTCCATCAAATCCTGATTGGACATGGCCTTGTACGTCAGGCAGAGATCACCTCTGAGCAGGCGGTATGCTACTGAATAGAGCTGAAGTTTTTTTAGTCTGGCGGAATAAGACATATGTTGGAAACCCTTGATCCTTTTGGTGAGGTACTTTTGTGGTCTCTCCAGCTGTTGCAAGTGCCGGGTGAGGTACATACCAAATGGGGCATTGTACTCAATCATGGGTCTGATGAGGGAGGAATATAGGGGTACAATGACATCCTTGGATCTGGATGTGAATCCCTTCATGATGAGGTGTGCAAGGTAGAATGTTTTTCTAACCACTTTGGCAATGTGGGTGTCAAATGAGAGGTCGCTGTCTACTTGGGTCCCTAGGTCTCTGATTACTTTTTCCGTACTCAGTGGGTTTCTGTCTATGTGATAATTTGTGGGTACTTTGTTTTTTCCAAAAGGGATGACTATACATTTTTTGGCATTTAGTTTAAGGCCGTGACTACGGCACCAGTTGTCCGTTTCAGTGAGGCCTTTTTGTAGGATGTGTGTGTCTGCTGGTGTATCGACTATGGCGCCTAGTTTGCAGTCATCTGCGAACTTTGTCAGCCACAGCCCTCCCATGTTTGCTTTAACATCTGAGAAATAAATGCCGAACAAGAGGGGTTAGTGAAAAATGTAAATTGCTGTATAGTATTGTCTAATTTATCAGTGTGCTTATTTTCCCAAATGGAAAGCATGTGCATTTCAAATGTTATAACATGCCCAGTGATTTGAGATGTAAAATAATTGATACTGCGTGTTTTCAAAAGAAAAAAAAGTTTGAGAGAAACCAGAAATGTGCATTCTTTGTTTTAAAGTATTAACGGTGTATATAATATGCCCCCTCAAAAGAGAATTCTCCTAGGTGGATGTGGTGATAACAGATCATTATAAAGATCATTGTGATCAGTACTAGATTAATTATGCCTATCTAAATCCTAAATGGGTTTTGTAGCTAACAACCACTGTGAATTGATTGTAAACCTAACAAGACATGCATGTTGCTAGAGTGCATAATAAACACAACAAACTTAAACACTCTCTCTCTCTCTCTCTCTATATATATATATATATATATATATATATATATATATATATGTCAAAAGAGTAGATATACATAACATGGAGTATGACAGTAGTAAATCCTGATTGCCAACTTGAAAGATAGAAAGTGTGCTCTGGTTTTACAGAAGGCATGGAAGTCCTTGTAGACTTTCTTGGTTATAAAATGACCATAAAAAGCTTAAAATAGTGAACTGATGTCTTATTACCTTAGAAATTATTTCCTGTACTGAAAATTGCAATTTGTAGGAAGTTTTTAGCATAATTACACAGGACCAATACCATGTAGTTTGTTTATCTTGTTTGTAGTCACCATATTGGCCTCTGTCAAATTGATGACTTCTTTCCTCCAGAAATGCTGGTAACTTGGTCTCTTCTAAATTGGTTGATACATAAACATCCTTGTTTATGCTACATCGTAGCTATAAACTGATTAATCCACTATGTTCTACTGAAAGTACTACACCAAGTTTAACCTAGATTACTAAAGTGTAACAAGCTAAGACACATAGATTCCTAGGTGATTACTAAGCTAAAATACTGAAAAGGGCCTTTTTATGCCTAACCTTGCTTCCCAGGGCGAGAATCAAACCATGTGCCTTGGGTCTGTAAGGTAAACCTCTTAACCATTATGCCAATACTATAAAGTTATACTGGTAAAAGGTCTATGAAATGCATGATATGCTTGCTAAAGGAAAGTAAGTTTGGTGAATTATACGGTGCTAGACTTACAAACTTTAATAAGTTATCAAGTACATAGAGCAACATTTTTACAAGTGCATCATGATAATTGTGTTATACTGGTGATGTTTCCACTGTGCACTGCTTGTGTGTATGAAAAGGAGAGCAGCTATAGCTGCACAAATTATATAAATGTATAAGTACAACACTTCCTGTGTTAAGTTATAACCATAGAAAAGTGCAATACTCATGATATTAGTGTAGTATTCCTTTATGCCTCGTTGTATCACTAAAAATTCAGATATATATGATATGATATTGACTGATCTAATTACAAACCTGAACTTAAACTGATTTAATTGTGTACTGACTTACAATGTGTTTACCATCTGAGCTATGTTGTATAACCAAAACCATTTCAAGTTAAAAAATACACAATTAAATAATAACACAATATGACCTATTCTAAATCAAGGTATTATTCTCCTGTAGTAAAATTCTCCCAACTGTGTGCTACACAGCCTGCATACTTTATAATAAATGACAGCCATAACTTTCAGGAAATATTATTTATTTAATCTCTAAAGGTATTACTTATCAATTCTATAGTTTCTCTATTGCTCTACTGTAGGAGTTAAGTGAAAAGCTATTACAAGTGCATTCTATGATAAATGAGATCCACATATCGATACCCAGCAGAATGTGCTCAAAACAAATGTGTAGTAAGCAAGGTTTGAAACTTATACCAATCAAAAGTGGAACGATTGAGTTATAAACTAATGCAGGATAAAATATTAATGCCACTCCACATGTGTGCTACCTCTAAACTGGGAGCAGTATCCTCTCTAAGTAGGTTTTTGGACCTGATAAAAATTGTAGTTTAAACTTCCAGCAATATCCTATTTCTAACTGCTGTTGTCATTTATCCAGCTGCTGCATGCCTTAGGCAGCTTCTATCCTTGGCTGGGGTAACACCTAATCCTCAGTCTAGCCTTAATATTCCCCATCCATACCTGAATGCATTAATGAACTTTGCAGGAAAATAAAAATGTAAATAAATGCAGACACAGTTTCACAATTTTTTAAGCAGTAAGTAAAGAAATATTAACACAATTTTCTTTCATACTGTAATTAATTTGTTGCAAAATCACATCTTTCACAATGAACACAACTCTCTCTCTCATTAAAAGAAACCTCAATCTGTTATTTTTTCTCTTCCAACTGGGGATGTAGGTCCAATCCACTCTTTAACTTACCCTTCCTTTCCAACCACCCCATACTATCTAGCTTACCACTCCTAGTATTCTGATCAGTTTCATACCAGCTAGTCACAATTGTATCCCCAATGCAAAACCTCCCACTCATATTGCACTTATTGGTTGTACTCTGACCATCCTACAAATACTACTGCTCATCTCATTAACCCCAGCCTTTAATTAGGAATGCTACAGTCCATTGAAATAAACTGTAAAACCAACAAAACTGCATAACAGCAACAATTTATCCTACTTAATTTCCTTGGCCTTAGCTGTAAAAATCATCGCATAACTCACTACATTCAGCTCCAATCTTACAAGCCAAACCAATAACAAATCAATAGTCATTACCAATATAAATGACCTTGACTATTTACACCTTGCTAATAACACAGCCACTGGGGATGCACAAGCCAGTGCATTTCTTCATATGGGTCCTAAGCCCAGATAAATAGAGAAGGTTTCATCAGGGAGGGCATCCAGTGTAAAACTTTTGCCAAATGACATATGCGGACAATGGATCTACTTCAGAAGACCGAAAGTTCACTTACCCGACTTTCAGATTGCTGAGACAAAATGGCCGACAACCGCAGAATATTGACATCTCGGAACACCGACTTTCCACTCCAGGTAAGTAACTGCTTGGCCATCCTGAAAAAATTTACAACTCATCCATGTGGGGGACTTCACTCCCCACAACCCCCTAACTATACCAACTCCGAGAATGCACTAGTGTGGGGGTAAGGGGAAAAGTTCAACAGGGTGGCTAAGCAGTTACTCACCTACAGTGGAAAGTTGGTGTTCCGGGATTTCAGTGTCCTGCAGTTGTCTGCCTTTTTGTCTCAGTGATCTGACAGTTGGGTAAGTGACCATTCAGTCTACTGAAATAGACCCTTGGACAACAATAGAAATTTCCATAATGCATCGATTGAGGCCCAGGTTAACAATGTCTGCCTCCAGTACTGTTAGCCAAAAGGGTGCTGGCAGAAATTGGGCTACTGTTGGCCAAAGGAGAAGAAAAGTGGGAAGGCATGCCCAAAGGCAGGAATAGAGGAGGAAGGTTAGGAATGTGGTAGTGAGGGTAAGAAATTTGAATGTCGGCAGTATGACTGATATAGGGAAAGAGCTAGCTGATATAATGGAGAGAAGGAAGGTTGATATATTGTGTGTGCAAGAGATCAGATGCAAGAGGAGTAAGGCTAGGTGTATTGGAGGAGGGTTCAAATTGCTCTATCATGGTGTAGATGGGAGGAGAAATGGGGTAGGGGTTATCCTGAAGGAACAGTATGCCAAGAGTGTTTTGGAGGTAAAAAAGTGTTGGATAGAGTGATGTTTATGAAGCTGGAAATTGGTGGTGTAATGATGAATGTTGTTAGTGCATACACTCCGCAAGTTGGGTGTGCAATGGATGAGACAGAAAAACTTTGGAGTGAGTTAGATGAAGTGGGGGAGAGTTTACCCAATGGTTAGAGATTGTTGACTGGAGTAGATTTCAACAGGCATGTTGGTGAAGGGAACAGAGGGGATGAGGAAGTGATGGGCAGGTATGGTGTTAAGGAGAGGAATGCAGGAGGTCAGATGGTAGTGGATTTTGTGAAAAGGATGGACTTGGCTGTGGTGAATACATATTTTAAGAAGGGGGTGGAGTATGGGGTGACATACAAGAATGGAGGAAGATGGACACAGGTGGATTATATCCTATGCAGAAGGGCCAGTCTGAAGGAGATTGGAGACTGTAAAGTGGTGACAGGGGAAAGTGTAGTTAGGCAGCATAGGATGGTGGTCTGTAGGATGACGTTGGTGATCAAGAAGAGGAGGAGGAGTGTAAGGACAGTGCCAAGGATCAAATGGTGGAAGTTGAAAAAGGATGATTGTGAGCTGGAGTGCAGGGAAGAGTTAAGGCAGGCACTGGGTGGCAGTGAAGAGTTACTGAATAGCTGGGTAACTACAGCAGAGCTGGTAAGGGAGACAACTAGAAAGGTGCTTGGTATGACATCTGGACAGAGGAAGGAGGACAAGGAGACCTGATGGTCGAATGAGGAAGTACAAGAGAGTATACAGAGAAAGAGGTTGCCAAAGAAGAAGTGGGATTGTCAGAGAGATGAAGAAAGTTGACAGGAGTATAAGGAGATGAGACACATGACAAAGAAAGAGGTGGCAAAGGCTAAGGATAAGGCATATGGAGAGTCTTATGAAAGGTTGGACACTAAGGAGGGATAAAAGGACCTGTACTGACTGGCTAAACAGAAGGACCAAGCTGGGAAAGATGTGCAGCAGGTAAATGTGATAAAGGATAATGAGGGAAACATACTCACAAGTGAGGAGAGTGTGTTGAGCAGATGGAAAGAGTACTTTGAGGGGCTGATGAATGAAGAGAATGAGAGAGAGAAGGTTGGATGATGTGGGGATAGTGAATCAGGAAGTGCAATGGATTAGCAATGAGGAAGTAAGGACAGCCATAAAGAGGATGAAGAATGGAAAGGCTGTTGGTCCAGATGACATACCTGTAGAAGCATGGAGGTGCTTAGGAGAAATGGCAGTGGAGTTTTTAACCAGATTGTTTAATGAAATCTTGGAAAGTGAGAAGATGCCTGAGAAGTGGAGAAAAAGTGTTTTGGTACCACTTTTTAAGGATAAGGGTGATGTGCAGAGCTGTAGTAACTACAAAGGGATAAAATTGATCAGTCACAGCATGAAGTTATGGGAAAGAGTAGTGGAAGCTAAGTTAAGAAGGGAGGTGATGATTAGTGATCAGCAATGTGGTTTCATGCCAGGAAAGAGCACTACAGATGCGATGTTTGCTCTGAGAGTGTTGATGGAGAAGTACAGACAAGGTCAGAAGGAGTTGCATTGTGTCTTTGTGGCCTTAGAGAAAGCATATGACAGGATGCCTAGAGAGGAGTTGTGGTTTTGTATGAGGAAGTCAGAAGTGGCAGAGAAGTATGCAAGAATGGTACAGGATATGTACGAGCGTAGTGTGACAGTGATGAGGTCTGTGGTGAGAGTGATGGATGTGTTTAAGGTGGAGGTGGGATTACATCAAGGATCAGCTCTGAGCCCTTTCTTATTTGCAATGGTGATGGACAGGTTGACAGACGAGATCAGACAGGAGTCCCCGTGGACTATGATGTTTGCTGATGACATTGTGATCTGTAGTGAGAGTAGGGAACAGGTTGGGGAGACACTGGAGAGGTGGAGCTATGCTCTAGAGAGGAGAGGAATAAAGGTCAGCAGGACTAAGACAGAATATATGTGTGTGAATGAGAGGGAGGATAGAGGAATGGTGAGGATATAGGGAGAAGTGTTGCCAAAGGTGGAGGAGTTTAAATACTTGGATCAACAGTTCAGAGTAATGGTGAGTGTGGAAGAGAGGTGAAGAAGAGAGTACAGGCAGGGTGGAGTGGGTGGAGAAGAGTGCCAGGAGTGATTTGTGACAGACTGGTACCAGAAAAAGTGAAAGGGCAGGTCAACAAGAGGGTAGTGAGGCCAGCTATGTTATATGGGTTGGAGATGGTGGCATTGACAAAAAGGCAGGAGTCACAACTGGACATGGGAGAGTTAAAGATGTTAAGATTTGCATTGGGTGTGACTAGGATGGACAGGATTAGGAATCAGTATATTAGAGGGTCAGCTCAGTTTGGACGGTTTGCAGACAAAGCCAGAGAGGCAAGATTGCATTGGTTATATTGGAAAAAGGATGCTAAGGATGGAGCTGCCAGGTAAGAGGAAAAGAGGAATGCCTAACATAAGGTTTATAGTGGTGAGAGAGAACACGCAGGTGGTTGTGACAGAACAAGATGCAGAGGACAGGAAAAAATGGAAACAGATGATCCACTGTGGAGACCCCTAATGGGAACAGGTGAAAGAAGAAGAAGAAAAAGGTTTGCAACTTGCTACTATCACCCTATGTATATAACAATATTTTTTCCAACAAAAAAAGACTTGTACTACCAGAAGATTTTCACATTAAACCGACTCCAAAACTAAAATTCCAAGAAAAATTTAGTAATGCTTCTCTCCAACAAACTCTATGACAAAACTATTGATATGTGGCAATATCTATCCTAACTCTTGCCCAAAAAATATAACAGTCTGACAAAGTTCTGAGGTTCATTTGTTGTAGAACACGCAAGCATACGTACTAATTTTTTCTGGTTGAAACTTTTTTGTTTCATTTTATTGACTTCACACTTTGCAATATTTATTCACTTTTTTAGTCATCTAAAATACATTTTAGTACAAGTACAAGCAGTGGTGAGGAAAGTATCAGATCCTCTGATGGAAAGGCATAAAATGAGTGGCATTTACTTTGTAGTTATCACCATTATTATTATTGTGAAGGCTGCCAGCCCAGCCAGATAGAATTTTGTAAATAATTCTGTCATTGTAAATATTAATGTAATCCACAGGCTTCTTCTACAAAAATAAAGAGAACTATGTTATTATTAAGCTATATGTTGTACTGAGCTTCAAAAATGTAACAACAATGCACTCTGCTGGAAGAAAGATGATAAGTCAAGCATTGTATGACTGTTTTATCTCAAAGTTTGGAGGTAGGATGTCTGGACTAAGTAATTCTTTCTATTGTCTTAGGACAAGAGTTAATTACTAGATTTTACATGTAAAATGTCTTTTATTGCTGTGGCTTCATGGCCACGTGCAAGACCACAAAAAGAAATGTAACTTTTGAGTTTCTGTTAGCCTGGGAACCAGATAAGTGTCAAGAATAATGCAATGTGAGATGATTCATTAGTACTGTGTTATCAATTTAACTTTCTCAGAGAGAGAGAAAATTGGATTTTGTCCGAACCTGAACACATCAACTCACCAGCACTCTGCCTTTGCTCTGTATGTAAGTAGGATCTTAGACTTTAGCATTTTTCTTAGGGATTGATGGAAACAGTAAGATTAGTCTAGCTGTTTTGTTTTGTATATTTATGTCAGACTATCCTACAATATTATTCTAAAAGTTTCACGTGATCTCTGAACTCTGTAATGTCACTGTGTTGAAGTAATAAGTATTGCCTTGTGTTTTTATTATTTATTATTAAATATTTTTAAACCTTTCAACTGTGGCTGTTTTGTGTAGAGATAATTTAAGCTTTAGAGTACTTGCATGTATTTGGTGGTATTGGACAAATCCACTCCAATAATCTTGCTGTTTGTCACAGTTACTAACTGGATAATAATATTGCACAGTAAAATTGGACATCCTTTGGTGAGGGCCTTATTAGTAGCTGATAAATAGTGATTGGTGGCAGTGGATTACAACCTTATACCCTAGGCAGAAAGGGGCATAGCTGGAGAATCTGTGCAAGCCTTCCCCAGGAGTGTATGTGTGTTTGTATATAATTCATATCTCAAAGTGTGTGTATGTCAGCTACTTGGTCAGGGACATGAACCAGTGGTTGGACAGAGAGGGTGCTGGAGGTTTTGGCTTGACCACTAGGTTGAGATCTGTACCCTATAGCTGTGCCAGGGGGGAGTCTTACTGGGGATTTGGAAAGAAAGGGAGAAACCAGCCCCAGACTGACTGTGATCTCTGTGTGCTCTTAAGGGTAATTGTACTTTACTGTGTGTGTATTTGTTATCCTTCCCAATGTGCATGCCCCTCACTTGTTCTAGTGGTGAGGATTGAGGCTCCTTGATTACTGGGCCAGTGCATGGGCATCACAATCATCACATCACTAATATCAACAATAATAACCACCATAGTCATCACAATAATTAAGGATCTTCCTAATGCCTATATCATCAACATTACCACTTTATCATCTGCACATCATCATCATCATCATCATTTTCATTTTTATTACCATTGCAAACATCATCACAGTGATCTTTACTACCTATCATCATTACCACTTTATCATCCGCACATCATCATCATCATCATTTTCATTTTTATTACCATTGCAAACATCATCACAGTGATCTTTACTACCTATCATCAACATTACCACTTTATCATCCGCACATCATCATCATTTTCATTTTTATTACCATTGCAAACATCATCACAGTGATCTTTACTACCTATCATCAACATTACCACTTTATCATCCTCACATCATCATCATCATCATCATCATTTCATTTTTATTACCATTGCAAACATCATCACAGTGATCTTTACTACCTATCATCATTACCACTTTATCATCTGCACATCATCATCATCATTTTCATTTTTATTACCATTGCACACATCATCACAGTGATCTTTACTACCTATCATCAACATTACCACTTTATCATCCGCACATCATCATCATCATCATTTTCATTTTATTACCATTGCAAACATCATCACAGTGATCTTTACTACCACCATCACATTCATCCTTGATCCTTATCATCTTTGCCATCAACAATATTATCATCAATCTTCATCATGATTATCAAAATCATCACCATCACTGTCATCAGCATCATTTCCTTGTAGAATGTTTAGTGCTGTTAGCACTTTTGTGTGCTACAATAATTGCTACAAGAAGTCTGGTAAAGTGCTAGACTAATAAGCTAGTAAAAATGCAGGAGAAGAGAGAACTAGCAGATCTAAGGGAAAAATTGAAGAGCAGACTTTGGCAGTGCTTAGAAGCTTACAAACAGTCCTGGATACAGCAAGTCTGTATCTGGACTAGACTAGTTACAGGAAAGGCAAGAAACAAGCGCAAAAGCGGGCTTTTAAACAAGAAAGTTGAAAGAGATGGAAAAACTGCCCAAACGGTCAATAAACTACAATTTCTACATCAGAGCCCACTCCTCTTGTGGTAGATAGACTACCTAGTGCTTACCACTCCCAATGATAAGCTAGAAGGCTTCCCTCCAACATAGAAAGGTATGGGGGGCTCAGAAGCTTACATACAGTTCTGGATACAGTAAATCTGCATCTGGACTAGACTAGTTACAGGAAAGGTGAGCTTTTAAACCAGAAAGTTGAAAGAGCTTATAAGGGCCTCAGGGCCAATAGCCTAATAAACAAAATCCACGAAGACACGAAGCTCCACCAAAAAGTTTAATGAACAACAAGGCACGGATCTCCAACATTGACCTAGGTTTCGTCCTGTGGACTTCTTCAGAGTGTTAGAAACCAGCTCAATATATACTAACAGCAGTTAATCAATTAACTAAATTAACTAATGATAATAAGCTGTTGAAACACAAAACTAGTAATAGGCACAATTACTAGTGAAGCCTATTGTTCACCCTAAAACTACTATAAAAACAACCTATATTAAATGTAATTAATAAAAATTACAAAAATGTACTAAAAAGGAAAGTATATATTGAGCTGGTTTCTAACACTCTGAAGAAGTCCACAGGATGAAACCTAGGTCAGTGTTGGAGATCCGTGCCTTGTTGTTCATTAAACTTTTTGGTGGAGCTTCATGTCTTCGTGGATTTTGTTTATTGCTGGTTTGGTTCCCTGGTTTGTTTCCTGTTTACTGCCATGGAGGATGAAGGCTCCCCTATTAACATCAAAGTTTTACTGCAACAAGTGCATCAGCAGCTTCGTGAGCATACTGTGCAAATTCAAGGACTTTTAAGAAGACTTAATTCTACAGCTGGTACGTGTTCTAATAGTAGTTTGGGTTTACCTCTCACACAACCCACACCTGTTCCATCGAATGCTGATATTGTTGGTGAGTCGAATGGTAACAGTAGTAGTCCCGGCTTTAGACCATCAGCTGGGTTATCTACCTCAGCTAGCTCCTTTGCGGCTAATAATCGTAATCGCTGGATGACAAATTGTTTTAATTTCAGCCATGATAAGAATATGCCGCATGTGGGGTTAGAAATGCAAGGTAAATCGCTGACTGAACTAATGAAAGAGTTTGAGCTCAAGTTGTTTAAATTAAAAAGAATTCAATTGGAAAATGGTTATCTTGAACGTAATATCCAATTGCGGCTTGTACCTAAAGGACTTCGGGTTTGGCATTACCCGAATGGTTGTGAACAGAACGCTGAAATGATTAAAGAGTTACACACTATATTTGACACTACAGGGGTGCAAATTATGGAGATTATGGTGAAATACAATAATCTCCAGATAGATAGTTTGTTGAATATACTAGATGAGATCCACAACAAGATAACTCAAGATCTCTTATTCGACCAATACTTCACTAATTACATCAATATAGTGAAGGATATAGATAAGAGTTGTGACATTCTATTCAATAAAAAGTTTGACAAACTTCAGCGTGATATCTTAGCGTACCGTAATGGTAAAGTCTATCCACTGGAAACGAAGGCTAATATTCATAATTCCTTGACAGCTGAATTAGCCAATCCGAGTGAAGAACTGGATGATGGGGCGGTGACGGAAACAGCAGCAGGTTCTTATAGTGCCGCCGTTCGAGGGGCAGACCCTTTAGGAGATGCTCCAAGGAGGTCAGAAAGAATCAGACAGCAAGGGCCAGTTCATGGAAACAACGACAATTACCACTCGGGAGCAAAATCCAGGATGGATTATCGTTGGCGAAACCAAGACGGCAATTGGCAGAAAACAACAAGAAGGTAACTAAAAAGATTTTTTGGTTACACGATTCATTTGCCTGTGACGACGACTGTTTTGTTTGTTTGAATAGTGAAATAAATCTATGTATGGGGCATACAGTGAAGAGTTGTGCCATTACCCCTACTAGATTAGATCCAACAGTTTTTGATGTTGAATTTAGTGTGGTTAAAGCAGTGACGGATACTGAGCTAACCGGAACGAACTTTTTCACGAGAACTGTTTGCGATGACTCTTTAACGAAAAGCTGTTTTACGGATGGAATTTTTTCACATATGGTAACAGAAGATATGGCGATTACTGACTTAAACAAAACAGCGGTGACTGTTAATGAAATGTGTGACTTTTTGCCAAGAAATGTTTGTATTTTGGATGAGAGTGGCAATTCCTTTTGTAATATTAAACAGGGAGCATTATGTAACTCAGTAGATAGGGATTTTGTGGATGAAGTAAATTTGGATGCTGATGACAATGTTTTATTGCAGATGAGCACACACACAGTTGTGGAGGAGTTTCAGGAACTTTACCTTGATTCAGTTAAAATAAACAGTAATAATAGTAAAGAGCATCAAATAGTGGGCATGTATGCACATAGTAATATACGACAATTCTTTGATGATGACATAAATCTAGCTGATCAGCAGTGTTTAGATATTATGTCTGGAGCAGTTGAAGGGAACAGTTTAACATACATTAACGAACAAGATGAGATGGTTAACTTGACTTGTAGTGACAATGTGGAGGATTTTATAACCCCCCTATCGAATCCTACAATTTTATTTAACACTACAAAGGATTTTAAGGTGTTCAACTATTCCAGTATTGTGTTTGATACGCAACATGCTGATATTTTATCTAAAGGCTTCAATTTAGTACCTCATAGAAAAGGAAATATAGCTGAAACACTTAGGGATTTGAAGCTATTCACACGCAAATTGAATTTGTTGGCCCATTTTGGGTTTAAAAATTGTGAAGAGTATGCTTCAAGAGCTTCTAACTTGCATAAACCAAGTTATTTTAATCCACCATATAATAATATGGTTCATATATTTGAGAATTTGTGTGAACAAGATATAAGAGAACTTTATAAGGATAATAATTTCACAAATCAAGGTAATTTAACTCAAGAAAACATTAATAGTATTAACTATATTTGCCTTAATAAAGGTATACGTGTGATGAAGCCCGACAAGGGTAATGGAGCTGTAATAATGAATAAATTAGATTATGATAATGAAATGTTAACCATGCTATCAGATGAAAACTATGCGGAAGTGAGTATTAATGAGATTCATATAGCATATCAAAAAATTGATTTGGTCCTTGAAGACATGTTATTTCAAGGGCAAATTAATGAGGACAAATTTTTCTTTATGACAAACAAATACCCTGTTGTGAGTGGAATCTTTGGGATACCAAAGATCCACAAAGGTCTAAATAATGCTCGATTTAGACCAATTGTTGATGGGAAAAGAAGCAAAGTGTCCTTTATAAGTCAGTATTTGGATTCTAAGTTGAAAAAAGGCCTAAACAGTTTTCCATATATAACCAAAGACTCGTGGCACTTTCTGGATAAGATTAAAAACTATGGTGTACAGCAAGACATCACTTTTTTGACAATTGATGTGGTTAACCTATTCAGTGTTATACCACATGATGTTGGTCATGAATGGTTGGAAGATCAACTTATAGTCACTGGTGTTTATGACCAGGATCAAATAAATGTTTATGTGAGGCTTATGGAACTAGTATTACACAACAATTTTATATTTTTTGAAGGTTATAAGTTTCGTCAGAAAACTGGTGTGGCAATGGGGGCAGCTTGTGCCCCTATTTATGACAATTAAATCATGGCATATTGGGAAAACAATTTTGTTTTCAATAGTGAATATAGGTCATTTATTAAATTATATACTCGCTTTTTGGATGATATTTTTATTATATGGCAGGGAGAGAAGAAAATCTTGGAGACATTTATTGCTTACATCAATCAAACAGTATGGTTTTTGAAATTCACTTATGAAATCAATGAGGAAAAAATTAGTTATTTAGATGTAAGTTTAACCAATAATAAAGACAATAAATATATTTCATCCAAAATTTTCAGAAAATCTACATTTTCAAACTCTTATTTGCATTACGACAGCTAGCACCCGGAGCATCAGAAAAGATCCATTATTAAAGGACAATTAATCAGGGCAGCACGTATGGTCAGCGAGGATGCCGACTTTCAAATAGAAGTTGAATTTATGATTAAATTATTCATTAATAGGGGTTACCCTATATCTTTATGTGATGATGTGAGGAAGGAAATACAAGCAAAAAGGGATGGTGGATATATTAAGCCCATACTTAAAAGTTTACATTCCATATTTAATGATGATTCCAACAATAAAAATAGGTACGATATACGAGATGAATATATTTTGTTTGTAGTCACTTTCAATGCGGACACTGATGGTATTATTAAAATTATAGAAAAAAATTGGAGGTCATTTATTAGGCTTAAGGAATTTCAGGGTTTTGCAACCCGTAAGCCTAAGTTTATTTTTCGTAAGGATAGGGCCTTAAAACAAATTTTTGAGAGAGGTAATTTATCTGTCAATAATAATACAACAAAAATTAGAGGTAACATTAAGTGTGGTAGGTGTTCCACTTGTGCCTTCATTTTGCCAACAGGTAGTAAAATTACTGTTAATAACACATACATTAAGATTAGGGGCAAATTTAATTGCCATTCCACTAATGTAGTATACCTTGTGAAATGCCAATCGTGCATGGCATTTTATGTGGGCAAGACATGCAGAAAATTTAGGGGCAGAATTAAGGAGCATGTCCTAGATATCCAACATAAAAAGCCCACTAATGCTTTAGCACGACATATTATAACATATAATGATCACAAATTTTCCTTTTGCATAATAGAACAATTGGTCTATGGCCAACAAGGTAGGCTAACTGAATTTCACCTTGATGCATGTGAGCTAAAATGGCAAATGATACTGAATGCCCATTTTTATCTGGGCCTCAATGAATTTATTTCTATTAAACCTTATTTGAGGCTCCAAAATATATTGGGATAACTCCTATGTGGAATTAATTTAATGTGCAACTAGATATGATATACTTCATATGGCCATGTTTATTATAATATTTAAGGCATTGGTTATACTTGAATTTTATAAGTTTCATTATTATTATATACTTTTTACTTTTCACTTTTTAGTTTTTAAGTATGTTTATATAATGCTGTTTATTTTTATCTTTCACAACTAGTGATGTATTTGCATTTCCTTTTTAGTACATTTTTGTAATTTGTATTAATTACATTTAATATAGGTTGTTTTTATAGTAGTTTTAGGGTGAACAATAGGCTTCACTAGTAATTGTGCCTATTACTAGTTTTGTGTTTCAACAGCTTATTATCATTAGTTAATTTAGTTAATTGATTAACTGCTGTTAGTATATATTGAGCTGGTTTCTAACACCCTGAAGAAGTCCACAGGACGAAACCTAGGTCAGTGTTGGAGATCCGTGCCTTGTTGTTCATTAAACTTTTTGGTGGAGCTTCGTGTCTTCGTGGATTTTGTTTATTGCTGGTTTGGTTCCCTGGTTTGTTTCCAATAGCCTAATAACCTCCTATGATCTTATTGTCCTGTGATCAGTCCTCATCATCATTGCTATGAACGCTGTCATCATCAGTCATCATCACAATTATCATCACCATCACCACCATTGTCAACATCACTATAAGCAATGCCATTGCAATCAACACTATCATCACAATTGTCAACATCACTGTCATTGTCCTAATTGCCATCATCAGTCCTCATCACTGTCATCAACACCATCACCTGAAAATCTTGTCATCACCACAATCATCTTCAGTCATCACAATCATCATCTTCATCAGTTATCATGATTGTCATCACCAGCACCATCAGCAGAAGCATCACTGTCATCACCACCACCTTCATAATCGTAACCATTATGACCATTGCTGTTACAATGTTACAATAGGATCAGAGGCACTTGCTGTGGTATTGATCCGTGTGGATTGAATAGCCTCTGTAGGGGGTCTGACAAGTCCTATTTTAGGTTGGCCAGTAAGCAGCCCAGTATGTTATCCAGCCCTATAGAAGTAGTGTTCTTGGCCTTGGATAGTATCCTGAGGATTTGTTTATGGGAAATTTGAGGGGAGGTGGAGATGTCCATATGAAATCTGGGAATGCAATATAGGAGAGTGGGCTGAAGTTAGAGCTAAATGTATTCAAACTCAAAGTGAACTTTATTGTCATTTAAAACTACACATGTGTAGCCTAAAGAACATTTTGTGCATCAGCTCAATTCTGAAGCTTACAAAGGAAAGTGGAACAACACATACAAGTAGAGGAATAATCATAACTAACAAATACAATTCTACTCCCAATACACGCCAGAAAGAGCAGAGACATTTACCAACACTCGCATACGAAAAAAATACCCTCACCTGAGTTCAATTAACTACCCTAATTAAAGTAAATACAAAACACACTACGGATTGAAATGCCTAAGTTATTTGTCTAATATTGCACTTAAATGAGTCAGATAATACTGACTATAGATATAATAAATAAATATTAAACTTACTTGGAATATATGCAAGTATATATTGCACAAATAAATAAAAATTGACTTATTATGTGTGCAGACCCCTGGGACTAGTGCCCAATGCAGCAGATGCTGCGATACCTCCTGCCTGATGCCAGATGGTTAAACAGTCCATAAGCAGGATGCATGCTGTCCTGTATTATTTTGGTGGCCGTTTGGATGCTTCTTGCAGAATAAAGATGGTATATCGATGGAAGACTGAAACCTGTTACCTCTCTGCTACCCCCACCACTCTTTGTAGCTCCTTCCTTTCTGTAATTGTGCAGCTTCCAAATCACACTGTGAAGTTGCAGGTGAGGATGCTCTCTGGTGTGCCTCTATAGGAGGTGGAGAGAATGTGAGGAGGAAGCTTAACTTCTTTCAGGCTTTTTAAAAAGTGGAGGCATTGGTGCACTTTCCTGATCAGTTGTCTGGTGTTTCCTGACCACGAGATATCCTCTGATATGTGTATACCCAGGAATTTTGTACTCTTAATCTCTCCATACTCTCACCATTGATCCTGAGCACTGGGTGGTTTGTTCTCCTTTTCCTGAAGTTGATGATAATTTCCTTGGTCTTGCTTACATTCAGGTCAAGGTTGCCACCCTCACACCAACTGATCAGAGATGCCACCTCCTCTCTGTACACCTTTTCATCCTCCTTTGTGATGATCCCCATGACAGTCGTCTCATCAGCAAACTTAATGATATGTTTGGACTTGTGCTCTACATAGCAGTCATGGGTCAGGATGGTGAATAACAGTGGGCTAAGAACACATCCCTGTGGAACCCTGGTTTTAATCGTGATGCACTTTGATGTGTTCTTCCCTGAACACACCCTCTGTGCTCTTTCAGTCAGAAAGTCCAGGATCCAGTTGCAGAGATGTTTACTGAGTCCTAAATGTGCCAGTTTTTCTATCAGCTACATTAGTACCACCGTATTAAATGCAGAGCTGAAGTCTATGAACAAGATCCTCACATAGTTGTCTCTGCCCTCTAAATGTTGAAGGGAGATGTGTAATGCTACTGATATGGCATCAGCCATGAATCAGTTAGCTCTGTAAACAAACTGCAGAGGGTCAAAATCAGGAGGTAAGCATGATAAAAGATGCTTTTTGATCAGCTGCTCAAAACGTTTCATAACAGTGGATGTCAGAGCGACTATTCTGTAGTTGTTAGGGCTGGACAGAGTGGTTTTCTTAGGTAGTGGGATGATGTTAGTTTACTTGCAGCATGAGGGTACTTTTGCCATGACAAGTGAGGTATTAAATATTTCCTTGAGCACTGTGCATAGTTGATCAGCACAGCCTTTTAACACCTTGCCCAGTATGTTGTTCACTAGTAGATCGGCAATGTTCTCTGAGTCAAAGTATGTAATAACATCTGTAATTAGCACTGCATACTGCTGGATTGGCAATGTTCTCTAAGTCAAAGTATGTAATAACATCGGTAATTAGCACTGCCTACTGCTGGTTTTGTTTCCAAGGTTTACAACCTCATTAAAGAAGGCTGTCCTTTGCCTGGGTGGAAATTTTTACCTCATATCTAGATTTGGTTGATTTGATCAGGGTCTGAAGTTTCCTGTCAAGATTAACAAGAGCTTTTTTTTTTCAGCTTGAGAGGTACATTTATTTTTATATGCAATTAGCTTTTTTTTTTTTTTTTTTACTTTTATTATAGGGCTTGGTTATATAGTGGTTCCACCAGATGCATTTATGCTGCTTTTCACATGCTTAGAATTTGGCAGTAAAGGATTCCATATAAGCAGTGGGGTCATCACATTGGAAGGGGATTTTGCATATAGCCAGGTCATCACTCAGTTTCAGGGGAATAGCCTTGACATAATCTCTAAATACTGAGAGATTAAAGAATACTTTTGGCTCCATTCTCAAAGTGAATGTGACTGATTTGTGCAGAAGTGTAACTGGTTCAACCAGCACCCTGAAGAGTTAAAAAAAACACTTCACTGTAATAAGCTGAGTTATACATTGTAAGTGATTGTTGGTTTATTACAGTAAAATATACAACCTCCCAAATATTTCACTGAAGAGAAAAAAAAAACGGATTTTTCTTCTACTGGCACATCAACCAGGTGGCCAGATGCACAACATGCCCCAGTCCTCCCCAGTTATTCAAGTCTTGTTTCTGTGTCCCAACCCTCCTTCAATATAATTATTTTTAAACTGTAGCAAACTCTTTCCTAAAAATATAGCAAACAGTTAGTACAGTTCATACCCTGCCAGCACGGAGCATGCACTTCTGCTTTAGTTAAAAAATAGATTTCTCCTTTTTAAACTGTAGCAAACTGCTTGGTACAAAAGTAGCAGACAGCTGCTATATATACTCTGCCTGCATGGAGCGCAACTTTCAAAAAAAAAACACCCAAACCCGTGGGAAATAAATTGCAAAAAGCAAATGAACATTCTACTTCTCTTATCATTGTACACTAAACACACAATAAAATAAAAGATACAAAAAAATCTCAAAGTATAGCAATACCATAGGACATGGTTTGCCTGAATAGTGGTAGTATTATGGAAAGGGTTTTTTATATGGTAAGGTGCTGGATTGGCGTTAGAGATAGGATTAGGGATAGGATTGTCAAGCATTACTAATTTGTGCTAAGCCTAACCCTGCCTCTAACCCTAACTCAGCACTTTACCTTAGAAAAAAAATTTCTTTAACACTACTGTTACACAAGACAAGCACAGACATAGAAACAAGCACTAAAAAACCCACAGCATGAAAACTGTCCCTTTACTTAACCATAACCCACCACCCCTTACACCAACACACTTACCTCTAACTTTAGTATGGTTCAGTGGTGCAGTGGTAGAATTGTCACCTCACAGCAAGAGTCTCTGCTGTTTGATTCTTGGCTGGGGTGCCTTCTGTATAGAGTCTGCATGTCGTCCTTGCAGTAGTGTGGGTTTCCTCCCAGATTACAAAGACATATGTGTGGAGCATTACTCCCCAGGCCTCTGCTAAAAATTGGCTTTGCTCCATGTCAGACTTTCCTGGTAAACAAATGTTAATTAATATTATACCATGAACCCCATTAATATTCCAAAACGTGCACGCTGATTGGTCAGCATGCACATTGTAAATTGACTTATACTAATGGAAAAAGGTCCGGACGCCCGGACTTTTTCCATTAGTATAAGTCTTTTTTAAAACACTGTCTCGCTAAGTTAAAGGAGTTTAACATAGCGACACAGGTTTTAAAAAAGCAACGGAGATCTCCTTTGCTTTTTTTAAAGCTGTCTCGCTATGTTAAACTCCTTTAACATAGCGACACAGTGTGTAAAAAGCAACGGAAATCTTGCTTTCTCTGTTGCTTTTTTTTAAACCTGTCTCGCTATGTTAAATGGGTTTAACATAGCGAGACAGCTTTAAAATAAGCAACAGAGATCTCCGTTGCTTATTTTAAAGCTGTCTCGCTATGTTAAACCCATTTAACATAGCGAAACAGTAAAAAGCAACGGAGATCTTGCTTTCTCCGTTGCTTTTGCCCACAGCTCTGATGTACTGCGAGGCATGCAGTACATCAGAACTCCAGAATACCAGACAGCTGCGGCAGGGCAGCAAGGAGGCATTATACAATGCCATTATTTAAGAAAAGTAATTATTTTTGTTCTTAAATAATGTCATTGTATAATAGCAATAACCCACTTCTGGGTGTGGGTAATGCTGGATTTACCCACGGTTGGCTTTATTTGGTCCCTCGGGCTTCGCCCTCGGGACCAAACCACGCCAACCATGGGTAAATCCAGTATTACCCACACCCAGGCGTGGGTTATTGCTATAATAACAACTACATTCTAAACCTTCAATGTTTTTTATTGTCTACATTCTGAACTGTCACATTTTTGATAGTGCAGTTCTTAAAGTTGATATTCTGAAATGTCAACAGCTTTAACAACACCTGTTACAGAATGTTTATAGGAAATACTAAGCTATCAGTCTGCAGACAATTACAGTTGTGGCCAGTAAACAGAAGTTAGAATCAAGCCAACTACCTTATACCTGTGAGGTAAAGACCTTAATCACTATGACAACCTCAGTTAATGCAGGGGTAGCTGAAGTCTGTTAGGAAAATGGTGTTGGCTTAATGCATGGACACTACATACCAGTTAGGCTGAAGTTGTGGGCTACGTGGGAGATAGAAGGGGGTCCTATAGTTAGACATGATATGAAAAGAGGGGTTGTTTATGGTTAATTGCACATGGAAGAGTTCCAGATTGTTATCTTGTCTAACTAGTCTGGAGCTGAAGTATTTTTTTAATATGTAGACACTATCTCCTTTAGTTCTTTCATTCAGTGCAGTGGGTCTGAGTGTGCTGCAGGCATTGATATCCTGCACCAATGGGGTGCTTTCAATGGTCATGAACCAGATCTCTGGAGAAATGCATATACTGATCTTTCTGGGGTAAAATGTGCTTACATGGATTGGAGACTTTTGTTAAGGCTACTAGCACTGAGATTTAATACCTTTATGTTATCTGCATTGTGTTTCATTTTGTTGCAGGCTTTTGAGGATTGATAGTGCCTGAAAAAAGCTCTAGGAGGTAAACAAGATTTTAACTAATATACAAAAGCCTTGAGGGATAGGTGCTGGCCATCCCTGGTAAAGCAGATAGAACTGTCTATCATCTCTTTCCAGGATGATATATATCAGAGCCCCTTTGAATGATACCAGAAGCTAAGCCAATTTTTGAAGTCAATAATCTTTTTTTTTCATATTGAGGTATCATTGGTGATGGTAAAATGCCACATAAGGTTTGGTTCACACCTGCCTCAGACACATATTCTCAAAGTTTCATTATGTCACATCATAAAGTCCAGGGAAGTACATCTCAAGTCATTTACACCCACATGTACTATGACTGTGTCACACATATGGTTGCAGTGGAAGGACCTGAGTGCCTGTGTGATGTAATGAATCCTGGCACCTGATAGGCAACTGATTGCGATCCTTTCTTTGCACAGCTTGGTGAGTGGCAAATCAGTTTGTCTCACAATGGAGTTACATCTGACTAGCATGTTAGATTGTGTGGAGATTTGCCTTATGTGTTTTTAAACTTGAGACTCTGTGACTCTTAGATGTAAGTTTCAAGGTGGGTGCTACTTGTGTGTTTGTGTGGTTGCTGAGAGTTGTTTCTTAGGTTACATTTAGAAGGCCTCTGTGGTTTAGGTAGGCTACTTTTAAGAGCCTCAGCATATGCACATCTATGTATTTGCTCTGATCTGTATGTGACATGCATAGTGCAATGTTTATAGAACTGAAAAGCTGCTTATTATTTGTAATGACTTCATGTGAACGTTTTGGCTCCAATAGCATTAAATAACTCCATCTGTCACACACTGTTAGTTTATTTAAGTAACAGGTGGTTGTCAGTAAACATTAAGGTAATTGCTACATTGTCTCATGATACCTATTTCTACAAAGATGGCTGTAAAGTGCAAATGTATTGTTTTAGGTGCTTACTATTGTGTGCTGAATAGGGAGCAGTGACTACTATGTGTGGAGTTGATTACTGGAGATGCTATCTCTCTGGTAGTACAGATAGTGCTGGTCTCAACAGAGCTGCATGCAACTTGGATCCTTTGTTTTTTCTCTTACCAGAAGCAAAGAGTATTGCTAACCCTAAGGTATTTCCTGAGAAGTGGTATAACCCAAATATTAATGGTGTCTGGTACACTTGTTACAGTCTTCTCTTGGTAGATACTTGGGATAAAACCTAGAGTAGCAGGATGCAACAATTAGTCAAGCTACACAAAGACCATGAAGACGTTCTCACAAAAATTGCAACTAGGCCACTCAGTGAAGTTCCATATACACTGCCTATTCAGAGGCCAACAGGAGTCAATGCCCATCTGCTCCTTCTCTTGCCATAAGTAAAGCAGTAGTACTAATCCAAGCTGGATCCTAATCATCAGTTTCCAGGGTTTACAGTGATTTGTTCATTTTTAGGAAGTCTAGGAAATAATGTCACTCTGCTCCTTCTCTCACCAGGGGCAAAACAGAAACATCAATCCTAGCTGATTCTTGAGAAGTAGTTTTTTGCCTCACCAGTGATTGGTAATCTAGTTCCAGATGTTACAAATTTTAAAATTAAGAACGAGAAAGGGATTAATACTTTGAATAGTGCAAGTGCACTAATGAGTGACATGATATGAAACAGGCTAATGCAAGTTTTAAGAGTCTAAGCCGAGGTCCTTCCCAATTTGATCTTTCAGCAACTCAGTAAGAACAAAAATATAAATATATAAAAAATGGAAGTACCCACACCTTAAATGAAGAAATCTAGTCCAAGATACAATGCAGTCTCACAGAATTTACTGCTAAATAAGAAATCCTATTTTTCAGCTCCACCCACTAATTAGCAGGATTTAATTTCCTTTAATCAGTGAATGAAAAAGTATTTCTTCTAATTGACCCTAGCCAAAAATATTTCAAACTGCAAGAAAAAAATTTAAGATTAAACTAAAGTTACACACCAGCAGTAGTCTTGCAGCACTTGTAGCTAAATATAAATGCAGCTAAATAGGAATGATTGCTATTAACAATCATCTCCCACGTCATTATTAATATGGCCGTTACTGTCATTATCACTACCACAGCCAAAGGGCAAGAACACTTTTTCCTGAAGAGAAGAGTCTCAGTTTTAGGTGATTAAAATCAAGTTGGAAACCCCAGAACCTATTTGTAAAGAATTGGGCAGAAGGCAGGGATAGACGTTACCTAGAGGAAACAGGTGCCGACTTTCTCAAATGATAGATGCCTATAGAACTGATAACCAACAGAGCAGAATATCCCAAGGCCTGTTTTCCTCAAATAAATTCTTTGGGGTAAGTGGGAAAACACTAAAAAAAGAAAACGCCATACAAGACAAACCCAAATGAACAAGTTAAACCTTCAGATACTATTCCACTTTTTTTTTTTTTTAGCTTTTAGCCTATTATTTGTTATTGGTGTTACAAACATAGTTTGCCTACAGTCTTGGCTGTTGCAACCCTGTGTAACTGCTATGAAGTACTGTTTGGCCATGTACGGCAGATAGCACAGGCCTGATGAAAATCTCATTTTTTTTTAGAGTGACTTGTCGCAGGTATGCATAGACATTTACACAGGATAGTAAAGAAAATATAATGCACCAAAAACATTCATGCACAGTACACATGCTATTTAAAATTATGGTCTTTCACTTCCTGCTCATAATTATAGGTTCATAGGTATATACTAGGTTAACGACCACTAGGGCCCTTATAAGCCTGATCATGCAACCATAATGTGACCCACAAATTTGATTTACATAGGTGGTGATTTACTGACTGCTTCTGTCCATCAGAGACATAGGATCCAGACCAGGGGTGAATTTCTGATTACCCATTCATTAATCTTAGTTGTACTTTAGTAGGGATAGGGATGAACTCTGCTTCACATTGATGGAGAGCCTGTTCCAGAGAATCAAAATCCTCCTCTGTCTGCTCATGCCCTATTAATGTCACAAGCAAAGGTTAAGTCTTTTAATTTAGTACTTCTGATGCTGTTTGTTTTGTGGATGTGCAAAAGATTTATCAAAACAGGCTTCAGGGATGACTTGTATGCCGGGCAAAGATAAGCTGTCAGAAGTCATTATGTTACTGAGTAAAGAGACAGGTCTTTGAGACAATCAGCATAGAAAATTCCCCAGGATTTAATAAATTCCATGTAGAGCCTACACGGAATGTATCAGTGTACACAGCCACGGTCCCCCCCTGGGCAATGTGCCATGCATAATTATGAAGATGTGTTGCTGAGGGACAGCATAAGAACAAGGATATTGAATCAGTGCAGGGAGATCTGTAGAGGCTACCTATGGTTGTGGATGCCTGTTCAGATGTTAAGTAGAGGTTGAGGCCCCCATTAATGCACCCTGCCACTGTTGACATGCTGTGAATTCTGTTAAATGTGTAATATTTAATTTTTATTTTAATATTTTTTTTATATTTATCCAATAATCCAAATGGAACGACTGAAGAAAAAGTAACAGTAACACCACAAACTTCAGTTGTTTTCCAAGTACAATAAAGGTCTCCTCAATAACGAATTAAGAACAAAATACCAACAGCTTATTTATAGTTCACAAGTAACAACAGACACAAAATGGGCTCACAAGTAACAACAGACATAAAATGGACTCACAAGTAACAACAGACACAAAACGGACTCAGAAGTAACAACAGACACAAAACAGTCCGTTTTATGTCTGTTGTTACTTGTGAACTATATACTGCTGGTATTTTGTTCTTAATTTGTTATTGAGGAGACCTTTATTGGGCTTAGAAAACACCTGAAGTTTGTGTTTTTTTATATTTATGTTTGTGTGACACAACACAGAGTGCCGCAGAGCTGAGCACAGCATATACATACATAGCCAACACTTGCCAGACATCTAAAAATAGAAACTGGATGCAATTAATTATTTAATTATAGGAGTGTTTATGTAGTGCAGTGAGGTGCTCAGCAGTGCTAACAGGTAGCTCAGTAGTATATGTGAACGGTATACTACTTTTCATAATATCCAAGTAGCTAAATGGGTAAAATTACGGCTTTATCTGTAGTAGGTTATGGGTTCGAGTCCATTGCACACAGAGCATGTCTGTAATTTAACGGTTTATTTTTGTATAGTTTAATAACAAAACTGTTAATTATGGCACTGCTGCACTCTGCTGAGCTCTGCTCAACCATGCTAAAAAAATGCATAAAAAGGATAATGGCTGCCAATGTTTGCGTGGTGCTAAGCTTCACTAACACCATGGTTGTGCAAGTTTTCACACTGCTTAGCTCTGCTTAACTGGGTGTTCATAGAATGCATTTATAAAGGATTCTGCGGTCTGGGCCGTATTTTTCACAGGCCCGGGGGCTTTGAAGGATTCCACCTCAGTTTTGAGGAGTGTGAAATTTGCTTTAGAGAAGTTTTTCACTGTGGTTTTCTGGGCAGGGGGTGGGGTCGGGATGTGAATATCCAGTGAGATTAGTTTATGGTCTGATCATACCAGTGAGGGATACACTTCTGGTCTGGAGCATAGAGTCCCCATGTTGGTGATGATCAGGTCCAGTATGTTTTCCCCTCTTGTGGGAGTGGTAACAAGTTGTTCCATAGCATTTGAGTTTATAAATTCTAGGAGCCTTTGGGCTAGGATGTTGGAGCTAGAGTAATGCTCCCAGTCTATGTTTGGGTAGTTGAAGTCGCCCAATATAATGGTGTTTGGAGAGACCTTCATATTTTCCAGTGTTCTCAGAAAGGCTGAGTGGGGTTCCTGGGTTTGGTAGGGTGGTCTGTAGCAGGCTATAAACTGGAAGGCAGTTTTACCCACTGTTAGTTGCACATGGATAGTCTCTGATGCTTCGTGCTTTGCCACAACCTGGAGGTGTGGGTATCTTTGATGAATATCGATACTCCCCCTCCTTTTGTGGTTCGGTCCAAGTTTTGGGGCCGAAAAGCATGGTATGAGGTATAACCTGGTAGTGCTGGGGTGCTCTCGGGAGCCCTGAACCAGGTTTCTGTTACTGCACAGATATCGATGTTCTCCATGCTAAGGAGAGTTTTGAGTGCATGCATCTTGGGGTTTAGACTTCTGGCGTTGAGTAGCATTACTCTTAGTTTCTTATCCCTTGTGATACCTATGGAGGTGGGTTTGTTTTTTGAGCCTTGCCTAAAAAAGGCACTATTGGGGTAGCAAGAGCCTTTGCCAATATCCAAAAGCCCAGGGGTGACAGGTGCAAGCCGTCCCTAGCGAAGCATCGTGGCTTGTCGAGCATATCATCCCAGGCTGACAGGCATTGGATCCCCTTTGAATGACACCAATACTTAAGCCAATTGTTGAAATTGATCATCTTGGCTTCATATTGTGGCATCATTCTTGGTGAGGGTAAGATGCTACTCAAGGTCAGGGTCATACCGGCCTGGGCTACATGCTCAGAGAGCTCCTCTATGTCTCTTTTCATGTAGTCCAGGGAGCTACATCTCAGGTCATTCACACCAGCATGGACAATGACTGAGTCATATTTGTACTTGCCTTGGAGTGACCTGAGAGCTTGTGTTATGTGGTGGATCCTAGCACCCGACAGGCTGCTCACCGTGACCCTCTCCTTGTTCAGTCTGGTGAGCGGGACGTCAGTGTGCCTGACGATAGAGTCACCTATTACAAGTGTATCAGGTGTGTTGTTTAGCCTTAAGGGCTGTGACTGTTCGGCACACTGGCTTTGTGAGATATGTGTTGCACGTGTTTTGTTTTGGGGTAGCGGTTGCTTGGGTGTCTGCTTTGGAGGTCTCTGCTGCTTAGGCAGATCTTTATTTAGAGCCTCCGAGTATGTTTTTGTGTGATTATGTGTTTGGTTTGCTGTCTTGGTAGGTCTATGTGAGACTGGAATTGTAGTGAGTGTGGTTTCCTTCTCCTCCTGACTGGTTATGCCAGTACTGAGTTGAGAGAGCTTAGCCTCCAGTTTGGCTATATGGTTGCATCTCTCACATGTGTTGGAATTTGTTGGGAGGAGGAGAGGGTTGTCTGTGTACATGAGGCAGTTGGAACATTGCCTCAAGATTCCCAGATTCACCAGCTGGACCAGAGAGGAGATTGACAACTGACCTTTGGACATGCTAGAATAATATTGGGAATTACTTAATAATTGAAAACAAGGGCCAGTGGGGAGTGAGGGTGTAGTGCTTTTAATTTTTAGTGCTGACTTATATAATTGCTTTAGCGCGCAAGTGCCAGGTAACTTAAGTGCAATGTGTTACAGGTAACTTAAATGCAAAAACGACAAACAGTAACTTTCTTTCAAGTGAAACATGGAAATAATGTATGGTCCAGTCTGGAACATTTATCTAAGGTCCCTATTGTGGATAATCAAAGGACTGCAGTTGAAAGAACAGAAACACTTTTGCAGTTCTATGTAAGAGCGAATAAGCCTCCTTGTTTACATGTGGCAATTAATCTAACATGCCTTTTAAAAAATTGAAAGGTTGATGGTACATACCTTAGACATTGAATTGTGTGTTTGCATATATTTGTTAAGATAGGTTTACTGGGTTTTATGTGTTGTTTTATCAAGTATAGTGTCATATTGCATAACTAAATATAAAGTGTACTGGTCAAGTCTCAAGTGATTTACCTGACGTGCTTGTTATAAAGGCCTTGAGTCTAATGTGAATTTTGTTGTGAGGAAGTCTGTTGTGCATGACAGCTGAGATGAGAAGATGAGATGCTGTTAATACAGTTCTGGATCCTCATTATTATGAGTCTTTGTGGATTTTCCATACATAATAGTGCAGTAATGTATTGCTTTTGTCTTGGTTTCCACGGGTGACTGAGGGGGATGGGAGCTCTCCCCCACGCAACCTGATGTCAGTGTCTCTTCGGACTCTGATGATGGTGGCCACAGTGAGGCACAAGTAGGATTGTTGGAGGCTGACTTTCTCCTAGAGGTTGACATCCTTCTTCTGGCCCCATTGTCACTGCACACTGTCAGTATACCAGTACACATACCCAGTCCCCAGAGGGCAGATATTGGACAATCAGGGGATGGAGACATTGAACAGGAAGGTGTGGCAACTATGGCTTCAGTGAGTGTTGACACTGGCCATAGCCAGAAAGCTGGTGAGGTCCCACACAGGCAGATTGACAAGGGTGCTCATAGGAGGACTGCTGTGCATCCACCACCTGTTGTAGGTGTCACATCACAAGACACTCAGCACATGTTTTGGGATATCATGGAGGCAAAGGCACATTCTAATCAGAACACCAGATGTATGCTTAGGGTTATGGATGTAGCACAGTCTGACATATGTGACTGCCTCCACTGCATTAGGGATATCTTGGATTGGTTCATTGATGCAATGGACAGATAGTGGGCTGAGACAGTGTCTGTCTTGGACCACACATTGTGATGGAACGTGTGACTGGAGTAGGGTGTCTGATCCATGGATTTAGGTCTGCAACACCATCTGCTGAGAGTCCACACTGCTGTGCACAATTATGCTCCTTTAGTGGCAGTGCATCCAGCACTATGGAGGGGAGTGTGCTGTCCACACCACAATGTGGCAGGCCATGGTCTCGTAGTCCTGGGTGGTCCTGTGAGGGACACATTCCCAGCAGACAGCAGTCACCATCAGGTACTAGAACCGTTTATGACCTTGGGCATGCTGCTGCCAGTGCCACTCCTGGCAGAACCAGTTCCCGTGTTTGGAGCCGGAGATGGTGAACTGTCAACTCTACCATGTATGGTCCAAAACTGTCCAACATACAAACATGTAGGGCCAGCACTGAGCTTAACTGTGTGCATGCACACACGCACACACCACTGTCGCATGCAGGTCACACACAGCACCTCTCCATGGTCCATCTAACTCACTCGCCTTCCTGACTCACACACATGCTGTCAAGCATTTGGCCAGCCTAGGCCTCCAGCACCCCCACATGCCACCCTGTGCAAGTAATGATATGTGTGCCACATCCCTGTCATCCTTCCCATCTATGTAGGAAAATGAAGCTATGTGTCTGATGCACAGGGTGGCCATATTACTTGACATGTACTTGTGTAATGCAGTACCAATTTGCCATGATACTTGCAGTGGTCACCAACATATACTGTATGCTGGCACGTGTCATGAGTATGCAACATACTTTTGTGTACCTTATGTTGTATGACATTGTACTGACAGTATTGTTACACAATGACAGGTATGTCACAGATTTGTGTGTGTTTCTGTTCCAGGAGTCTGAGGGGATAACCTATGGACATACAGCAGTAGTAAAACAGCACAGGATGGCATGGCAGCACAACAGAAATATGACTTCAGCAAGGTACAGCAGTATACATGCATGGCTCCATAGGTTCATATTTGTATGATAGTCTAACATGGACAATGGCAACAGTCAGCATACTCGTGCATCCATAATTTGTGATAAGGTCTGCTACCCTTGATATGTTTCACCTGTGTTTTGGAACTCACACATCTACAAGCTGTGATGATGGAGTGTACACATCTACAAATATCTTATGTCCGGTTCTGACAGTTGGCCAACATCAGTTATGATTGTCATGTTTTGCATCCCATTGTGTAACCTGCACATGATGTGTGTCACAGCAGATGTGTGCTTTACATGCATGGAGGGCCTGTTTCATATAGGGTGTATTGTCTGTTACTTAGCAGTCTTTCCAGTATGTATTATGTATACCATGTTGATGTTGCAGGTGTGTAGAATACGTGAGACATGTTTTACCTATGTCATGGCAACATGGGAGGTACACGGTGGGATCTGACACCTCCCTGTATGGGGACATACACATTTCCTTCAAAGCATTTAGGAGATGAACTACATTTGTACGGTCATGACACAGACTCCATAAAACATGTTATCTATACTGTGTATTAGTGTACCATGGCACTTGTGTGGCTGCTACAGTTGTACAATATGCCTGTGTGGTGACATGGCAAGGGAGCCACTGCACACAATGATAGGTGTTCTGGCTGCTGCATTCAGTATAGCAGTGACAGTCTGACATGTATATCCAAAACCTGTTCGTATAGGTGGTACAACAGTGAATGTATCCCCACATCCTAATGAACAGTGACCATCAAAGGGTACAGTAAAGTGTGTCCCTACCTTCATGTGTAATGGCTCAAGTGTGTGCAGTTTGTGGACACTACAGTATTTTACTGGGAAGGATGATATCCCACAGGGTAGTATCATGCAGTGGTTGTCATGTCCCCTGTGTTAGTGGCTCAGACAACAATTGACTGTGTCACAGGCCATCCTAGATAACTGTTGGGTCTATATGGGAGTCAGTGACGGCTCCCAAAATGCAGCCACCTGCTAATGTACCAGTCAGAGGTCACTGACAGTGGCTGTGACTGCATAGAGGGGATACCTAGAAGGAGGACCCCATTAATGGTGGATGGCGGATCCCACTGGTGAGTGGCATCAGTGAAGAATAGGTCTCCCAATGTTATGTTCCCAGAGTATGACTCTCAGACGCATGCCTATACACCAGCTGACATACCACTCTGAACATGATATACACAGTATCTAGCATGGCCTGCTGCCCTAATATACACATACACCTTATCAGGCCAAGGATGTTGGGGTGAGACTGCTGTCCGAAATCCATCGCACAATGCAAAAGTAATAGGGCTGTCCCAGTCACAGTCGGTAGGCATGATCTCACTTTGAGCAATATTAACAGTGTTTGGCCCAGTGTCAGTATGTGTATGACAGTGTTAGAGCTGGTATCCATGCTAACCCTTATCATGGCCTTTCAGGTGACATGGCTCAGAGATCTGTGGACACTGCTTGGCACTACATTCTAGGTGGCCTCTGTGCAAGTAAGTACTGCAGTTACTTCTATCACATTACAAGAAGAGAGTCGTGCAACATGTATGTACAGACCACAGACAAATGTGTTAGGGAAGTGTAATATGTACACCCTGTGTTGACTACTTGTGATGTGGCTCCCTTGTCCAAAGCATGGTCCAGGTTATTACTGATACTGCCCTGGAACGGTGCCATGAATCCCCACATGGGAAACCAACATAGAACATCATGTGTGCAGCAATATGGGTGACCACTACAGCCTCCCCCCAATGTGAGGTCCACCCTGGTGGTATCTTTCCACATGACAGTCACCTTAGAACTACCAGCACATAGCCCCTTGCAGACAATATAGACATATATGTCTAGAAAGCAGTTTATTACCTCCTGTGGGATGCTTGACAAGGCGTGACATCATCTCCCCCTTTAGATAGAACAGGCATGTCTGAATAGCTGTACATCCATGCATTTTGTCATCAGAATTACATCTGCATGGACTTGGCTGTACAGGACAGGAGGGATACAGGCTTATCATGGCTCAGCACACCTGACTGGTGGACAAGTGCCATTAGCAGGCTGTGCAACAAAAGGTGGACATTGCTGTGTGACAGTTTGGGTGGGGGTGCACAACAACATGGTTGCACAACCTCCTCAGGTAACAGCAGCACATAGTATTCTTGTAAAGTTGTGTAGACATGGTAAGTGACACCTGTCGCCACTCACACAAAGCAAGACCGGAACACACAGTGTAGTTACATGGGTACCCCCAAAGGACAGGCGCAGATAGTTACTGACCGCAGATGTCATGATGCCACATATGATAGGTCTGTACTCATAGCTAGCTTGTACTCCCACCCTGTCTGCATCATGTACACTCCCTAGTCTCAAACACATGTGACACGTGACATTCCTACAACCTGTCCCACAACCACCATATTGACAGAGCAGTTCATAACTGGTCTCACAGTGGAAGGCACACATCATCTATTGCACATGCTAACATTCCAGGGTGAATCCTACCTGTTATCTGACAAGGCCTACTAACACCATTTAGAAGCCCTTGCATTCATGCTGACAAAAGTATCTGCACACCAGCTGAGTGAACTGCGACACCTGTTCTACCCTTGCACAGAGATGGTACATCCGCTGACCAACATAGCTATACAACTCTTTGTATAAAAATATGCATATATGTATGCCCATATGGGGTGATCATCATGGAACTGATTAGCACACATATATGTGGTGTAATCACGGTTAGGTGTATGCACTTTGGATGTGTGATAGGGGATGCATGACTGTTACACTTGGTGCATATTTATGAGATAGTCAGCAGGGACATGGGTGAGGGTACATCAGGTCGTATAACCCCCAGATTGAGCCAAGCCATCTGACTATACCTCCCACATAGGCATCATGTACACAGCACCCATGTAGGCATCCACAATACTGCCATTGTAGGGGTCACTACATGGCCCATTAATGGCAGGCATGTGCAACATAGGGACATCTGACTCCAATAGCTGATCTGTAAGCAGAAGTGCTCAATAGGGTGAAGTCCTGGGTCCTCTACTGCTTGGACTGCATGTCACCACAGTACATGCGAGTACTGAATGACTGTGGCTAACAACGTTGGCTGCTGCCTGCTAATTGTGAGCACTCAGAGTCAATGTGTTATTTCAGTATACTGCAAGGGGGTACTGCAAACACATGCCTGGTGACATACTAATGGGCATAATCTCTGAGCGAATATATATGTAGTATGATTTCCATCAGATAAACCTATGTCCATGGTTGGTAGCACATCAGTCCCAACATGTGATGTACATACCCAGGGTGGAAATGTGGGCACACAGACCAAGCCACACAGGTTTATACCTAATGTCCCTCAGATCACCAAGTCTCTACAGTGGTATGGCAGGAATTTTATGGCATAACTGAGACCACAGTCACCAATAGGTGACATACTCATAGCCTCCACATACTCTTCCCTCAACATGCCAATATCTAAGTACAACAGCCATTTGTTAATGTACCTTACCAAATTGCACTGCCACTTCCACACAAGAGTATGATCCCTCACAAGGCCACTTCAAATCTTCAGTATGTGCTCACTGGTGATTGTCTGCAATGGGTGTCATTGCCGCCTGTGGATATAGACTACTCAGAGGTGACCTATGCCTTGCATACAGGGCATGGTGTGACCCTGCCAGAGTGCATATGCTGCCTATCGGTAGGGAGCATAGTAGATGGATGACTAACTCTAAGGACATTAACATACTGTGTGATGTTAGAACTATATGCTTGTGGGAGACATTTGTCTAGCAGATATAAACACACCCTTGAAACAGACCCTGCCTAATGGCACACAGAGCACCTCAGTACACCTCACCACATGCCATCTGTTTGACTGGTCTGGCAACCATCATCTTAACACATGGCATCTGCCTGAATCCCTCTTGGACTGGAGCAATATGTGCTGGGTTTGTACCGAGGGGTATACAGATGTCTCTGATTGTGAGGGCTGTACGGTCATTATGCTAATTAGGTTCACATGCCCTATGCCTCCATAACATGATGTATACTACTGTAACAGCCTCAGACACAAACATGGCCACATTCGGGCTAACACCACTTCCACTCAGTACACACAGGACACACCAAGGCACACACATACTGCAAGTTGGCTGCATGTAGATTAGCACACTTACCTATGTACTGGATCATACTACAGGTCACACTACCCGATGTATGCAACACAACTCATGTCTGCTAGTACTATCAGTTTAAAACATATAATGCTTGTTGATATCAGCAAGCCTTGTTGTGGTCAGTCATTTGGGGGGGCACATCATCCGCTACAAATAAAATAATACAAGATCTTACCTATGTCTTTGTTACAAAGGTTATCATATGTATATATATATATATATATATATATATATATATATATATATATATACACACACACACACACACACACACACACACATACACACACACACCAAGTTGAGTAGAGTGAAAGTAGAACCCCTACCTATCTAGGCTTAGAAACTATAGCTCACAGCACTTATCACATGCACCATGGCTTATGTCTGATACTGCTCTATCAGCTGGTAGTCTTAAGGTGGCTGACATTATATGGCCTTGTAGAAGAGGGCAGTTTGGAAGCCATGGCATGTCCATTGTTTTGCAGGGGTATATACATGCACACACAGATGCACACCAAGTGGGCTGGAATGAGAATAGAACCCCTACCTATCTATTCTTATACACTATAAATCACAGTACTTATTGTGGGTCTATATCAGAAGAGTAAATGCTTAAAATATCAAATGCTCTTCTGTTGAACTGAAAAAAACAAGTAAGCTGACAATGTTGAACGCACAGATCAGCAAATTTTTTTTCCAAGGGAAAACATTTGCTGATCCAAAAAAAAAAATGTACAAACAACATAACGTGGGGGGTTTCACCCCCTTACACCCCCAATGTGGGTGGCTGTATGCCCCACACCCCCCAAACTTAAATATACCAACTCCGAGATTACACCATGGTGGAGAAAACAGCAAAGTCCAAATAACGGCCCTGCAATTTTTTCTCTTGGAAAAAAATTGCTGTTCCATGCCGTCACCATTGTCAGCTTTTGTTGTTTTCAGTTCAACAGAAGAGAGTTTGCTATTTTAAGCATTCACTCTTCTGATAGGAACCCCTTATCGTATGCGCCACACTTTACATCTGATGCTATACTGTCAGCTGGTAGCCTTAAGACGGCTGACATAATCAGGCCTTGTAGAAGAAGGCAGTTTGGAAGGCAGCAGCATGTTACTGACCCAAAAAGTGCATAACCATTGCAGATGGATAACCCATGAGGTCGTGCCAGTTGTTTTGCTGAGGTATAAACACACACACACACACACACACACACACACACACACACACACACACACACACACACACCCTTACCTATCTAGGCTTATACACTATAGACCCAGCACTTATCCCATGCGCCACAGCTTATGTCAGATACTACACTGTCAGCTGGTAGCCTTAAGCTGGCTGACATCAGCAGGCCTTGTAGAAGACGGCAGTTTGGAAACCAGCTGCAAGTTACAGGCCCAAACAGTGCATAACCATTGCAGATGGATAGCCCATAAGGGCATGTCTGTTGTTTTGCAGGGGAATACACACACACACACACACACACATACACATACACACACACACACACACACACACACAGACACACACACACACGTGCACACACACACACACACACACACACACACACACACACACACTCACACACACACACACACACACACACACACACACACACACACACACACACACACACACTCACACAGTTACATTTATATATACATCCCTGTTATATACAGAAGTATGTTTTTGAATGCATGTGTTATGTATGTATACAGCTTCACACACAAACATGGCCACATTCAGGCTAGCACCACATCCACTCACTGCATACAGTGCGTGTGGATGTCTGCATTGTCCGACAGGGGGAGTCTGTGTATCATTTAATATATGTACCATATAGAGCAGTGTATATCTATTTGACACTACATAGTGATAGATATTCTATTCATGTGAGAAAGAGATACTGACAGATGGATATGTATATGTCTGTATGTATAGACATGTATACATAAGAAGTCATTTCAATGAAGGGGCAACAGAATTGTGCTCATTTTTACTAAGTCTATGGGCATGCCCAGTGGGACTGTCAGTACTTATCATGTGACTCCAGGCCACACTTACCTGTATTCCAGTCCAGGATTTTGTATGCTACAGACATTAACAGCCACCCCTTTTTCTGCAGTACTGCACTTCATTCAAAATGTCCACAACATTCCCCAGTTGTCTGCTGCACGTAATATGTGACTGGGGTTGGTAATGTTACACCACCAACAGACTGTCAGTCTGCATACTTCTCAACTGTCCTGATTTGAACAGAATGTCCAGAGTTTTGCCTCATATGTTTGGTTTGTTCCCCATATACTTGTGGTCTTCTGGTGTTTTATTGAAGGTTGACGTCAATACATTCTATTAACTACAGATAAACATTTGTGTTTCAGACTTTATATCCTTCAGAAAATATGTAATATTGAAACACCTTTAATTCCAGAAAATGCCTAGGTTTATGTGACCATTATTTAAAATCTGTTCCTATGTTTGGGCCTTTTTCCCCCCAATCTTTCTGGCTTCATCAATATTGCTTACACTAAGAAGTTGAGAGATATGATATTCTGTGAAAACACCAAATTAGAACTAACTCACATACAAAAGATGTGAGTAATTCCAAATTAGAACCATCAACATCATCTCCCATGTTACCTACCTTAGCCCACTGACCCACACAGGTCGCTAGACAGAGGGGAGTCAATCATTCATCACACAATCAACAATATACATACGTATATTGTTATCCTTCATGAAGAGAGACATACAATGTGTGAGCTATGTTACAGCCCTGAGAGTGCCTGGTCCACTGATACACCATTGCTGATTTTCTGTTAAAGCAGTTATAAAGGAACACTGCTGTGTTGGGGGTTGGGGGAATAACAACAGCACATGATCAGCTGGGGTAGACAGTAGTCCAAATGTCATGTGACCCCACTGTTTAACATCTCCCTTTCCTGATGTAGTGAACATTCCAACCATGAAGCCTAGTGAATATTAAGGAACACATACTATTGGACTGGGTATCTGTAGTCCCATCGGGATGTTACATCTGTCCAAATAGCCCACTATATTTCCTTGCATAACAGCAGAAGGTCCATATACACAATACCTTACTCTAGTAATCCTTACAATTAGTGTGTAGGTTACAGACTTGCAAAGCTTTTTTAGCCATTTTCACTGTTTGAAAGGTAGTAACTGGAAATGTTCTCTATTTGTTAAGTATCTGTTTATTTGTTCTGATTTTCCTGCCAAGGAGCGTATCATACAACTGATTTGTTTGCAGTTGCAGATAATACCCACTCTACTATTCCTGACCTGTCTTCCACAGATTCTGACAACCATGGATGGACAATTTCCTATGGTTTCTCCTGCTAGTCTGATTGATATGGGCATCCAGAGACAGTGCAACAACTGCTTTATGTACACAGACAACCCTCTACTACTACCACCTAGGAACACAATATGTGAGATGCAATTACATTAAGAACCTAGAATCCTTGCTGTCTCAATCACACGTCAGTACATCTAGCACTGAGAAGGCTGTATGCTCAAACACCACACCTCTAAAACCACCTACACCTGTACAACACACTCTCACATATGGGTGTTCTCAACATAACTATACCTAAACAAAAGTGACCTCTGAGGCAAAAACACACATGCACATCATAACCCACAGCACAAAACACCACACCTAGTATACACACCTGTCTTTCACAGCCTATAAGGCCCAGCTACAAACCCAAGATACTAGTCATAGGAGACTATATTGTGAGACACACAGATGTGCCCCTCACCAGGCTAGACAAGGAGAAAGTCACGGTAAGTTGCTTGTCAGGTGCTAGAATCCACCATATCACACACACACTCAAATATCTGAACAACAGGTACTGCTATGACTCTGTAATAGTCCATGTTAGTGTGAATGATGTGAGATGTACCTCTATGGACTATATGAAGAGACACATGATTGAGCTCACTGAATGTGTGTCCCAAGCAGGTATGTCCTTAGCCGTAAGTAGAATCCTACCATCACCCAGAATGATGCCTCAATACAAAGAGAAAATGATTGGCTTAGTTTCTGGTGTCATTCCAAGGGGATCCAGTACCTGACACCCTGGGAGGACATGCTTGACAGGCTAAAATGCTTTGCTAGAGATGGCCTTCATCTGTCTCCCCTGGGCTTCAGGCTTCTGGCAAAAGCTATTGCCTCCTCCATAGTGCATTTTTTAGGCAAAGTCATGAGGATAAAATTATCAACATGAACATTTCTTCTAAACAAAATGTAAAGGAAATGCGGATAAATTCTAGGAGTCTTAACATGAAACTGCACTCACTGCAAGCATTCCTTGCCTGGAAGACACTAACATTTGTGCCATCACTGAAACCTGGTTCACAGCTGCAGAGATCACCTAACCTTACCAGCTTATTTGTCCTACCATACTTTCAGACCCCAAATGAAGGGCTACAAAGCCAAAGGAGGTGGAGTTTCAATAGTTATCGAAGACATATACACCTCCAGGCTGGTCAAAGAGTATGATGCACAGGAAACACTCCAGGTGCAGTTAACTGTTAACAAAACAACTATTCAAATCATAGCTAGCTACAATCCCTCAACCATGATGCAGGATGCCCAGTCCACCTACCTGGACTTACTTGAATCCATCAAAGATTCAACCCTCTACCCTTACTCTGGGCAACTTAAACTACCCAACCATAGATTCAAATTATATCTTTTCTAGCCCAAACACAAACACCTTGAGATTCCTCAACTTCATCAATGCCAGTGCATTGGATCAGCTGATCAACACCCCCACCAGAGGTCAAAATATCTTGGACCTGGTACTAAATAACATGAGTAGCCACTGTAGCACCCCTATAGCGTCACCCTCCTTGGTAAGATCTGACTATAAAGCAATAACTTTCAAAGTCACTATCTCTCCCTTGTCAGGGTCAAACAAAAAAACTTTTCCAAAGCTGACTACAACCTGCTGAGAGCAGGTATAAGCAGCTTCACAGCCACCATCCCTTCAGTTGGAACTAGCACTAATGTCCAAACCTACACCAAAAAACAATATGAACACCTACATTGCTGCATGGACTCAGCAATACCTGACAGGACTAAATCATCTTCTTCAAGGAAGAGTAAACCTATCTGGTGGACAGCAGCAATAAACAAACTCTATAACAGAAGGAAGAAATAACTGTCCAATGCCAAGAAGGAGCAGGTGCCAAGTTGGAAGCAATATCTCTCCTTTGTCTGAACAAGCAAATAAGGTCACTGGTGAAATCCTCTAAGGTTAACTTCGAGTCCAAATTGGCCACACCCACAAAGGACAGTCACAAGGCCTTCTTCACATGTGTCCACAATCTGAAAAGTAACACCCAAATCTGTTCTGGACTGGTGGTCAAGAACACCACATACACAAATGCAGTAGATATAGCCAACCTGCTAGCAGACAGGTTCAGTGAAAACTTCAACACCCTGTCCAATCCATCAGTAAACCAGGACATCCCCAGTACCTGCCCCCCTACCATCATCACCAGGGAGCAGTTCATTAATGCCTTATCAAAGGCAAAAATAAAGCCTCCATGGGACCTGACAACATACTTGGCTGTGTCCTACATGAACTCAGGCTAGAACTCTCAGCACAATTATGCACCCTATTCAACCAAAGGCTGAGCACCGGCTTCATCCCAGCTGAATGGAAGACAGCTACTGTCATCCTTGTACACAAAGGTGGAGCGTCCACTGACCCAGGCAATTATAGGATCATCAGCCTAACTAGCCCGATTTGCAAGGTCATGGAATGCATTAACATGGACCTTATAAACAAGAACATTGGCAGCCTTCAGATGTTTGACCCCACACAGTTTGGTTTTGTCAAAGGGAGATCATGCCTGTTAAACCTGGCTGACTTCTTCGAAACAGTCACCAAAGCCATGGAAGGGGGGAAGACAGTGTGTACACCATCTACCTTGATCTAGCTAAAGCCTTTGAAACTATTTCCCACTCAGGCATAATAAATAAACTCTCCCAGCTAGGCATCAACCCATATGTCACAAGATGGGTAACTAACTGCCTTACTGATAGAACTCACTCAGTCAAAATAGGGGAAGCCACCACTATTAATATACCTGTAATGAGTAGCATACCCCAAAAATCTGTCTTGGGGCCTCTACTGTTTGGGATATACTTTTCTGAGGTGAAAGCCAAAACCAGTGGTCTGTAGCTAACCAAGTTTGCAGATGACTGCAAGCTGGGTGCTGTCTTAAATTCCCTTAATGATGTGGACATTCTCCAAGAGGGTCTTACCCAAACTAATGACTGGTGCCAGAAGCATGGCCTCAAACTGAATGCCAAGAAATGCATCATTATCCCCTTTGGAGAAAATGGTGTCCCCACTAATTATCACATTTATAACAATATACTAAGCATGCAATCAGTCGTGAGGGACTTGGGCACCCAGGTTGATAGCAACCTGACATTTGACCACCACGTTGCCTCTGTTGTATGGAAGGATTTCTACATGTTCCACCTCATAAGTGAGGGCAGTTAATCCAGGAGCAAGGAGGTCATAACATCCCTGTACTTCTCCCTTATCAGATCCATTATCTAGTACAATTCCCCCTTCGGCATGTACCTTGCCAAGCACAAGCAGCAGCTGGAAAGACCACAGAGGTTCCTGACCAGGAAAATCCAAAGTCTCAAACACCTGTCCTATACAGATAGGCTAAAGCCCTGGCCCTCTACTCAGTCTCATACAGATTACTTAGAGGTGGCCTGTGTCTGGCAGACAAGGCTGTCCCAGACCCAGCTTTAATGGAGTTGCTGCATATCTGTAAGTCAAGCTCCACTCGTACAACCTGCACGCAAGGCCTTAACCTGGTGTGTGACATTAAAAGAATTTGTTGGTGGGATAGATTTGCGTCCCAAAGACTTCCCCATGTGGAATAGACTCTCTCTCCATGTCAAGTTAAGTACTTCACTAGCCTTCTTTAAGAGGAACGTGGACAATTGGATGGGAAACAGAAAATACACCCCTGGGATCCAACCTGTGTCCTTGCTGGACAGGGGAAACAGGTGCTGACTTTGTGGGAACATGGGCAAAATTCTTGGCTAGGCTTATAAGGGCCTCCGGGCCAATAGCCTAGTATCATCCTATGAACCTATGAATCTGTGAACTTACCTTGTGACTGCAGCAGTTGACAATGAATGTGCTATGCATTGTCTCTTAGCAAATGTCAGAGCATATTGGGCATACCTATGTCTGCCTACAGGGACATCATCATGGGACTGCTCCTCCGAGTCCTCCTGTGAGTGTGGCTGTGGTGACCTAGGCACTGATGGCAGGCTGTGTATCCCTTCCCTTTGCTGATCCTGCTGCAGCTGTTTCCATAGGATCATATTGTGTAGCATGGCACATACTGTGAACATATGTGCACATGTTGCTGGAAAGTACTGGAGGGTCCACTAAATATATTGAGGCACTGGAACTGTGACTTCATCAACCCAAACACATGCTCCTAGTTTGTGCACGTGCCTCATTATGGCATTCTCCCATGGGTGTGTGTGTGCCTCATTTTGACATTCTTCCATGTGTGTGTGTGTGTGTGTGTGTGTGTGTATATTTCTGATGGGTGTCATCATCCATGATTCCAGCATGTAGCCAGCATTCCCCAGTAAATGGCCATGTGGGATCCCCCCCCCCCCTAGCAAACATCTGGTACAGCTGTGATGTGTGCCAGATATGGGAGTTGTGATAGGTGCCAGGGCTGCCAGCACACACATTCATGATAATGTTCTGGGCATTGCACACAACCTGGTAGTTGATGGAGTGGTACTCCTTGCAGCTGGTGTAGATTCTACCCTCCTCACTGGGTGGTGCCTTAATGTGTACATGAGTGCAATCTATGGCACTCGATAACTCAGGGTAGCATGTTTCATGGTAGAAGTGTGGCATAATATAGCTGGCCCTTATCTCAGCAGTGAGGGAAAAATAAATGTGCTCACTGGCATGTGGTAGCATGACATCCAGGAACTGGTGGAGTACCCTGGATGTTGATGCCTCTGAGACCCCCATCATGTTCCCAGTTGGTCTTTGGAAGGTACATGTGGCTATTATCTTAAGAGCTACACATTGCTGTTTCCACTGGGATGGGTTCCCCTCTGTTGGCACTCAGTCTGAGTTGAGGGCGGCAGAGCTCAGTGAGTTTTTGTAGTATGTCCCTGTCCACCCTGTAGCACTCTGCAGTCTCCAGCTCATGTAACTCCTGGAAGGTTACCCTGGGCCTGAACACTCTTCTCTTTCTCAGTCTAGGCCTATTGTCAGCAGCAGCATCAGCACTGACTGCAGCATCTAGCATATACAGATGTAGCAGACTTGCAGAAGCCCCTAGCACTCTTTCTGTTACAATTTTGGTCTGTACTCCAATGGTGCAGAGTATGGGGAAAAATCGGACTGTAGGGTGTATGCATACTTTATACAGTTCTACTGTAGGTGCTGTCTGCATGATTGGCTACCTATGATGCAGTACACCTGTCTAGTATATTATTAACATCATTTAATCGGCTTAGTTTAAGTCAAACAAGGATGAACAGTAATGAATACATCATTGGCATTTTAGATGCTCTTAGCAATGCGGCACGGTGCACAATCACAGGACTCATAGATAAACAAAGCTTAGCAGTCAGTGGACACACACCTCAGACTTGCATGATCAGCACAGCAGCGTGACATGCAAACACATGGAAATGCACACTTCGTAGGTAAACACAGCCTAGAAGTAAGTAACCCCCCCCCCAGACTTCCATCCTCAGCATGGCAGTGCACTGGCCAAACAGGCGCAGATCAACTCCAATCAGCTCAAAAGTTACTGGACACACCATCTCCTGATGTCAGCTACCTCCTTTGTGGACATTAACATTGTTCTTTGCCTACAAGAAGGGGATCTGCGGACACGATTACCACATTATGCTATTCAGTAATTCCACCTCATTTGCATAGGGATCCGTGCTCACAACCTGGAAACTACATGCTTCCTAGCCCTACCACATTAGCAACAGCACCAATGCACCATTATAGATACTCCACACAAAGTCCTGTAATACATTTCTGTCACATAATATTAATTTTGATTTTTCCACATTTTTTTAATAAAAGGCATTTTTGCACACTGTGGCATGCTGTGCAAACATGCCCAGGTTATTAAAAAAATATATATTTTAATATATTTACTGTAACTTTTGAGATACACAGAGGATAGTTTCACTCATATCTGTGTGTGCTATGCCATTTCTGTCCATCTACCTACATTTTTACAGCACATTTTGTCTACAGTCCTGTACATGGAATTTTTTCATGTACATACGGACACTGACTGACTCAGGGTGTGCAGGGCTGCCTATCTGCTTGCTGGATCACTCTAGCTGCCTAATTTGTGTGAGAGTTTCCTGCTAATGAGGTGATTTGCATGCCACAGAACTTCCCGTGTTGGTGTGTGCATGCACTCTGCACAGCAATGTTTACTGGATCACAAATATGGTTACTGTCATGTAAGCACCGTAGCATGATGCCTACACAGTAAATAATTGGACACCGCAGTGGTGTAGCAGTTAACATTGTCACCTCATAGCAAGAGGTTCTCCAGATTATTTATCGGCTGGGGTTCTTTCTGTGTGGAGTCTGCATGTCCTCCCTGTATTGGTGTCGGTTTCTTTCAGGTGGTCCAGTTTCCTCCCATGTTACAAAAACATCTGTCTTGAGCATTTGTCCCCGGGCCTCTGTTGGAAATTGGATTTGTTCCAAGTCAGACTTTCCCGATAAACAAATGTTAAATAAATAAATAAAACAAAGGCCACATAGGCTTTATTAAATTCCCCCCATTGTGTTTACTCCATGTATTCATTGAGGATAGCATGATGGTTAAGATGCTTACCTTAAAGACACAAGATGCAGGGTTTGATTCTCACATGGAGTAGCTGGCTAGGCTTCAAATGGCTCCAAAGAGCAGTTAGCCTAGTACTAATCTATGAAGTATCCTTTTTGTAAGGAACCTTTGTGGACATTGCAGTTACTGCGTGTGTCTGGTCAGGTACATACCGTAGTTGGTTTTACATTTAATGATGTGTCTGACGAGGGATAAGTACAGTGGCATGATAACTGCTCTGGACCTAGATGCCATGCCCCTGCTTATAAGTTGAGCAACATATAAGGATTATCTTACTACCTTGGGCACATGTTGGTCAAAGACTAGATTTCTAGCTACATGAGTTCCCAGATCCCTAACTAGTGAGTCAATTTTTGTTTTATTGGTGACGTAGTTACCTGGGGTGGCAGACTTCCCAAAAGGTACTACAATGCATTTCTTTGTATTGAGTTTTAAGCCATGGCTTTGCCATGAAGCATCTGTCTGTATTAGACCTTCCTGAAGGGTGTTCTCATCTTGAGTGGATTCAAAGACTGTTCTTGGTTTGCAGTCAGCTGGGTACTTGGTTAGCCAAAGGCTTTTGACATTGGCTTTGACATCCAAGAAGTAGGTGCCAAACAGGAATGGGCCTAGCACAGGGTCTTGGGGGACTCCACTGCTGACTGGCCCCTTTTTGGAGGTAGCCTCACTGATTCTAACCTCCTGGGTCCTATCAATAGGCTAGGTAACTATTCAGCATGTTATAAAGGCATTTATACCTAGTTCCCTAAGTTTGCTGACAATGTCCAAGTGGGGTATTGTATCAAATGCTTTAGCCAGATCTAGCTAGGCAGTATGCACCATTTTACTCTCATTCATTACCTTGGTAACCTTTTCAAAGATGTCCACCTGATTCAGTAACCATGGCCTTCATTTGACAAAGCCAGACTGGGATGGATTCAGTGTCTGGAGGTCTCTTATGCCCTTGATGATAATTTCCATGATAATTCTTTTCATTGCTTTGCAAATAAGACCAGTCTGACTTATGGGTCTGAAGTTTCAAAGATCTGTTGATGGTTGTCCCTTATGATGGGGCATGACTACTGCAGTCCCTCATTAATGTGTCATGCACAAAGCCTGTTTCAAGATTATAATTAAATAATGATTCCTTGTGGTCCTGATAACTCATATTGTAGGCTATTCAGGAGGTGTTCTGGGATGTTATCTGGACCCACTGAGGCCATGTTCTTGCTTTAGTGAGTGCAGCCAGTATGATCCCCCTAGTTCCAGTTGAAAGGGTTATGTTTGAGGGTATTTTTCAGGGGATGGTTGGTGGTGAGAGGGGGTAAAGCTGAAAATTTGTCTGCTAACAAGTTTGCTATAGTGACAGGCTTGGTGACTGTGACACCATCAACCACCAGTTCACATTGCTGTGTGCTGCCCTAGATGCTTCTGACATAGGTGGAATAGGCCTTATGCTTAGTTTTCACCTGGGAGCCTATCCTAACCTCAAAGTTAGCTTTTCCTGACCTAATTAGCTCTTTCAGTTGCCTATTTACTTTGATAAGGGAGTTTCTGTGTTCTTGGGAATTACTATTTCTGACTTTTGCCATAATTTTTTTTCTTTAGTTGTATATCTTGTTTAATTTGGGACAGCACCAGGATGGTTTGTTTCTGGAACTAGTTCTGGACATTCCAGATGCCGAGTAGGACTGCATTTTCGTTTGCATCCTGCATGCTCTGATTTATTTTTATACAACACCCAAACAAGTGCAGGATAGCTGCCAGTAAGCATTTAATTTAAAGAAAGCCCTTACTTCTACCCATTTTTTGTTTACCTAGAGGACTTGGACACTGAAACGTTCATTTAGTTAGTTATGAGCTTTTCTTACACAGCTAGGAGGCAAGTTAGAAAATCATTGGGACATAAAATGATTACATTTAGATATGGCCTTCTAAAGTAATGAATCACAGGCGCAGTTATAAATGTAAACTTGAGCATAGACAGGTCTACAAAAGTAGATAGAAAAATATGACAATATCTCACACACCTATGGCCGCACACTGTAAATGGCTCAGACAAGATTAGAACTCAAAGCTCAAGTTTACAATTCTTCAAGCTCATGATAATCAGGAATATATATCACATGGAAATACTTGGACTGCTAGAGGTTTAAAACTTCTCACTTCATTATATCACAGTGACATGCACAAGCTGCTAAGCTTGGTGTGTGTGTGGGGGGTTTGATATTGGAAAAACTAAACAAAAAGGTAGATGTAAAAGAAATACAGCTGACAGGATGAAATGCATACTGCTGACTGTGTCTGCACATCAGAAAGTGTCCTTATATGTGGCATTCCTGATGTGCATAGCCTGATTAAAATGGAACAGCAGATGGAAATAAACAAAAGCTGATGGAATGCTTGGGCTGCAAACAGATACTAAGGAAAGAGAAATCAATGGCCGCAGCTTATGTTGTGATGTGATAAATGGGTGAAAAGGAGACGCAGTGTTCACTTCAATAGGCAAGATTAAAAGCATTACAGTGGGAGATAATCATTTTTGCTTCTTTTTGTAGCTATGATTCTCCTGAGATTCTTTTGCTATTTCATTCTTTTCTATAGGTTGACGATGGGCAGACATATCCTGATGTCCTGTGTCCTTGTATATTATTATTTTTCCAGACCACATAGCTCTGTGTTAAATCTGGTGGGGAGTAACTTTTTTTAGATAGAGCTTTGTGCTTTGGAAATTCAGAAGCTGCTGTTTGTTTTGCTCTCTAGTTTAATCAGTTCTGCCAAGCTGAATGCAAGCATATGAAGTGTTAGACACACATGCTGACAAAGAGTCTTACATAACTGCAGCATTTATGCTAAAGGTCACGACCCTTGAATTATAGCCTCTCTTACTTCCTACCTGTATTACACAGTCTCTATCATGGTTGTGATTTGTGTATTAGATGATACAGCCCTTCATTATGTAGCCTTTGAAAAACAGAGATAGAAAACTCGATGAATATTGTTGTTAACTTATAACAAGCAAAAGAAAGTAGATCATGTTATGTTCAAGCCACCTATGACATCACTTTATGCACGAAGTAGAGGGATTTAACAATTGTGTTGTTCGTGCTCTGTGACGTGTCAGAGCTACACGCAAGATAAACACAGAGATGTCTGACTGCAAGAACACATTTTATGGCTAGTACATGAAATCCATCCATATTCCATACAGAAAGGGATTTTTTTCCTGCAGTTCCTCTGTTGCTGTGTACTCATGCACGTATTTTTTCAGCACCTTTCTAGAATTCTTTTTTTCCACACTTGGTCTCCTTTCAGCTACCTTTTCTTGATTTTTTTTTTTCAAAGCCCAAGATTTGTTCCCTCCCATTTCAACACATTAGATCTCCTGCATTTTGCTCCTTACCCTTTATACGATGCTTCTCTAACTGACATTTTGCTGTGATGCCACTTAAACAAAGAAGTTAAAGTATTATGTTGCAGATTAAGAGAACTCATTTTAAATTTTATATGAAAGCATCATATAGTGAACTTGGACCAGGTGAATTAAATGTTTAGTGGGATTTTGTGTGTGTGTGTGTGTGTGTGTGTGTGTGTGTGTGTGTGTGTGTGTGTGTGTGTGTGTGTGTGTGTTTCCAGTTATATCTAGGAAGTGGCTTCAGGTCAGCTGAGCCTTTGTCAGCTCAGCATTGCCCCCCCCCCCTTTCCATACCCTTTAGTCTCATATTCTTTGCATTTCTTATCATCACTGAAATCATAACTGCAGTGTTTGCTTTACCACCCTTGCTATACAATTCTCATTCATACTTTTGTTATTCAGCACCAAAACCCCCAACTTCTGCTTTATATTTAACACAACCAAGAAGCACAAACAGCAACATACAGCTGTCTGGTCATAATTTCATACAACAGGAGGTCATGTATTTGTATTTATTCACTTGACAACAAAGTAAGTGCATTGATCTAGAGCCCTGTAATACACATGAAAGTACCCAAAAGCATTAGAGGAAAATTCAGAAATGTTTATAGTGAAAGGCAGAAAGCATAATCACAGCAGTAATGAACTGCTGACAGCTGCTATTCAAAATATAATTCAACATCTAGTTTAGTTTGTTTTAGTTATATTTGTTTTCTGGGGTAGAGCACTGATCTCCATGTTACTTTTTCAGACTCTGCCTGGGACCGGTTTCTGTTTAAGTGACTTGCTCAGAGTCACACAGATAGGCAATGAAGGCTGACAGAATCAAACCTTGGACCCCTGGACTACAGGAAACAGCTAGTTAGCAACATTTTAATAGATATATACTGCACAGAAGTATTCTACTGTTATGCACCAATGGATAATGTCACATTTGTGCAGATTTTGACCTGTTGGCACTGATATAATATCTGCTATGTTTGAGCCAATGAACAAAGACATCTAGGACCCCACTAATTATGTAAGAAGTACAATAGGTTCATAGGTAGGTACTAGGCTATCTGCCCGAAGGCATTTATAAGCCTAGCCAGAATGTGTTGGCTTTCGCAGCTCCCTTAGATTAGTTCCCTGTGCCTCTGTCCAGCAGATCCACGGAAGTGATCCCCAAGGTAAACTTTCTGTTTCCCATCCACTCATCAAGGTTTCTTTTGAAGAGTGTTAGCAAGGAGCTCTGACTAATGTAGATTGGGATCTTGTTCCAAAGCATGGGAAGTCTCTGGGACAGGAATCTATCCCTCCAGCACATCCTATTTATTGTTGTGGGGAGGTTTATATCCCTAGAGCGTGTGGCTCGAGGGGATAAGGTTTTCTTTAGGTGGAACATGTCCATCAATTCTGGATTTATTTTCCGTGGAGACCCGAGGAGAAAAGCTCCAAAACAAACACAATTTACAGAGAATCAAACATTTGAGTCAAAAATTTGGTCAAAATCAGTTATACAGGAACATTAGCTTGACAAAGCAGAAATGTAAACACATGATATATACATATCAATATTTTTACAGACTAAAAAATATATTTAGATATTTACAAAAAGAGTTAAGTCCAACAGTATTAATTGTAGAGTTTAATAAGTATCCACAAATGGGGAATTTAGCTGTATGTGGAGGGACTGAAAAGGTATATAGTAGGGTTGTGGGGAGCTTAAGTAGGTACTTGACAAGGGCATATTTTTTAGTTTAGTAGATGAAATTTGAGTTTTTCTTTAAAGTGGGATGGGTGAATGATGGAACAAATGTCTTTTGGGAGTTTGTTCCAGGATTTGGCAACGGAGTGTTTGTATAGGAGTTTGCCAGATATTTTTTTGGGTTGGTAAATTTGTAGTAGCTGCTGTTTAGAGATGCAGAGAGTCTGCAGAGGAGTGTAGATAGAGATGAAGGAAGAGAGAGCAGGGCAGGATGAAGGTTTCTAAAGAATGAAGTGTAACATTTGAAGTTGAGACAGCAGTTGAAGATGGGGGAATTCTAATCAGTAGAAAGTATTTAGGGCAAGGCATTGATGTGTATTGCATGGGGAGTTTGTGATAAATCTAGCTATCTTGTGGTAAGTTTGTTAGAATTTGTTTAAAGTAGTATTTTGGATGTTGGTGAGTACTGGGGCAGCATATAGAATGGAGGGGAGGAGAAGAGCTTGTGCAAGGGAGAGTCCGGCATTTGTAGTTAGAAATTTTTGTTGCGATACAGTAAACTAAGTTTCTGGTGAGTCTTTTTTATGCTTTGGAGCATGTGCAACTTGAATTTGAGTTCATCATCTATGATGACCCCAAGGAGTTTAGTGTGAGCTTCAGGTTGGATAACAGTGTTATTAGAGGAAGTAGTAGTAAAGGTGGATTTGAGGTGAGAGAGAGATCGGGGGAAAATAGTAAGAGGTTGGTCTTTTTAGGGTTGAGAATGAGTAGATTCCTGGGCAACCACTGTTCAGTGGATAGGAAGGCCTGTTGGGTAAGAGTGTGGAGATTGTAGATATTGTCTGAGAAGGAGATGAGAGTCGAGTCATCTGCATATTGGATGAGGGATGATTGTTTACAAGAAGTATAGAGATCATTGGTAAAGACATTAAATAGTAGGGGACCCAGGAAGGAACGTTGAGGTACCCCGGTTGGGACAGGTATGAATGGTGAAGTGGAAGAGAGCCATTTAACAGACTGCTGCCTGCAGGATAAGTAACTGGAGAACCAGGCAAGGGAGGAAGAAGATAGCTTGAGGTCTGCAAGTTTAAATAGTAGTAGGGGATGAGAGACTGTATCAAAGGCTTTGGAAAGGTCAAGGAAGAGACATGATATGAGTTTGTTATTGTCTAGGGCCTTGGAAATGGTATGTATAAAGGATAAGAAGGCAGTAGTTGTGTTGTGGTTGGGACAGAAACCATGCTGAGTGGGAGTAAGGAGGTTATGCTGGAGGAGGTAGTTGAGTAGTTCTGAGTAGATACATTTTTCGAGAATCTTAGAGATGGGAGATAGAATAGCTATAGGTCGGTAGTTAGATGGGTCTGTAGAGTTTCCACCTTTATGCAGGGGAATAGTGAAAAAGGATTTCCATAGGGTAGGGATGGTGGATTCCTGAACTGATCTATTGATTCATATAGATACTGAATAGGGAATGGAGTCAGTAGCAAGTGTGAGTAAGGTAGGAGGTGGATTGTCAGTGGAGGGCGAGCAGGGTTTGAGTTTGTGAAGAAGAGATCTGATGTTTGTATATGGCACCAGAAGTTATTATGTCACAGCACTATGATGCTAAAGCAGATTTGTGGAGTATAGGAACAGTAATTTACCAATGTCTGGTAGGAAAACCACCTTTTCAGGGAAGTTCCAGTGGACTTCCACGGAAGTCATTGTTCTCCTGTATTTGGCATTCATCAGATGTATCATTGAGTACAATACCCCTTTGATATGTACATAATTAGGCATATCCAGCAACTGGAACGTCCACAGAGGTTCCTCACTAAAAGAATACAGGGCATAAGTATTATGTCCTATGCAGACTGCGTCAAGGCTCTATCCTTGTATTCTGTTTCCTACAGGCTTTTGAGGGGAGATCTATGCCTGGCATACAGGGAATTGTCAAACCCCACTGTGATGGACCTTCTGCATCTCCACAAAACAAACAGTACCAGAATTACCCGTTTTAAAGACTTAAACCTTGCCTGTGATGTAAATAGGACCTACTGGAGAGATAATTATTTATCCCAGAGACTACTCTGTCTGTGGAACACGCTCCCCATCCATGTGAAGCAGAGTTCCTCCCTAATCCAATTCAAGTGCAACTTGGACAACTGGATGGAAAACCGGAAATTCATCCCTGGTTTGGCACCCATGCCTCTGATGCAAACAGGTAACCTATAAATGGTTCATCTCCCAGGCCCATGCTTACACTTATCAAGGGTATCAGAACTTGTCAGAGATTTGGGATGCATGGCTAGGCTTAAAAAGGCCCTTGTGGTCGTTAGCCTAGTAAACACCTATGAACCTATGTAGGAAGTAGGAAGCGGATGTAAAGAGAATAGTTGTTTGTTAGAAGGATTGGGAGGGTTAGGCAGAGAAGTTGTGTTACAACTGGAAGGTATGAGTGTTTGAATAGTTTCAATAAAGTGTTTATTGAGAAGAGTAGCAGTTTCCAGAGGAGATGTACTTGGGTAGGGGCAGGGAGTTGTGGGGAGGGAGTTGAGGGGCAGCCTGGAGAGAGAATTTTGTTAATAGTATACCAGAACTTGCAAGGGTTGAATTTGTTATTGATCTGGGCAGAGTTATAAAATGACTTTTTCTCATTATTGGTTTGTTTTTTTGTAAGATTTCTGAGGTGTCTATAATTATGTAGCAGAGGTGATTCCTTTGTTTTGATCCAGGCTTTCCAAGCTCTATCTCTTTTTAGCATAAGGGATTTAGTTTCTTTTGAGAGCCAGGGAGCATAATTGTTTTTTATTCTAACCTTCCTAGAAGGAGCAAGGGAGCTCAGGGTATTTAGGAAGATGTTATTGAACCTAGTAACTGTGTCATTGAGAGGGATTGTTTAAGGATGGACCAGTCAGTGGATAGAATAGAGTTAAATTGGACTACATTAAAATTACAGAATTTTCGGCAATCTCTATAAAGGTGGGATTTGGGGGGGGGGGTGGATCGTGTATCTAATGACTGAGGTGGGGAGGTGGTCGCTCAGTTGGTCTGTTAGGGTAGTGGGGTTGTGGTAGTGGTGAGGGGAGTTGGTGAATATCCAGTCAATTATGGAGCCAGAAAATTAGTTTTATGGAGGCAGGTGGGCGAAGATATCAGTTGATGGAATCCATGCAGGTTGATGCTGAGTTGTGGAGTGTCAGTTTTAAGTTTGGACCAGTCTAGGTTAACATCACCTAAGATGAAGGTTTCATAGGGAATATTGTGGGAAAACCAGGATAAGATATTCTCAAAATGGATGAATTGTTTCCAGAAGGGATATAGATGGTGGCAAAAGCTATTTTTTTGTGAGAGTTAAGGTGGCAATTAAGGATGATGAGTTCAGAGTTCAGCTGGGTGAAAGTCAGGGATGGGTGTGGGGAAAGGTGAGGGATTGAAGCTATTGGAGTAGAGGATGGCTACACCATCCCCTTTTCTTGGGAATCTATCAGAGCGATAGATATTATAGCCTGGTGGGAGAATTTCATTGTTAGTGATATGTGGCATAAGCCAGGTTTCAGATAATTAAAGGATTTGAGGGTTTTTATGTGTTATCTAGCCATGGAAATTGGTGATTTTGTTTGTTAGGATTTGAATATTTAGAGAGTATATTGCCAGGTGCTTGGATATGGATGAGTTTATTGTAAGAGGCTGGGTATGATGAGAGGTGTTTAGGGAAGGAAGGGAGGTAGAAGATAAAGGGGGTGTTTGATTGAGGGGAGAGGGGGAGGGGCCAGGGTTGGGGTGGACATCCCCAGATATGGGTAAGTTATTAGTAGGAAGAGGGAGTACAGCAGTGCATAGATGTAGTTTGTGTAACTTTGGTTTAGATGTTTAGGTAGGAGGTTGGATTTGCAATATAAACAGTTTGTGAAGATAAGATGTGGAGAGTTTGAAAAGGGCTCGGGAGATATGAAAGTAGGAAGGTATGGAATGAGTGTCAAAAGTATAGGAGGTAGGTGAGCATAAAAGAGAATAAGGAAGGTGTGAGTAATAAGAGGTTAGAGCAGAGAGAAGAAGTAGGAGTGTGGTGATAATGATAAGGTGCTTCATTTTTGATGGAGGGTGTAAGGGTTATAGACAGGGTGTAATAGCAGGGGAAGGAAGTGATGTATTTGGAGTCTGACAGGAAGCAGTTTGTCAATGAATGTTGGAGAAGGAAGGGGAGGGAGTGCGTGGGAGGTTGGCATAATGGTTAAGGTGCTTACCTTAAAAACACAAGGTGCAGGGTTTGATTCTGACATGGGGTAATTGGCTAGGCTTAAAATGGCCCATAAGGGCAGTTAGCCTAGTACTAACCTATAAACCTATAAAGGATATTGTAGTTGGGGTGGGTGGGAATGGGGTAGGTTAGGGGAGTGGAGTGAGCCTGAGTGGAGCAAGGGTGAACGGAGTCAGCAGGGCCAAGTTAGCAGTGTGAAACAGCACTGAAAATAACAGTCAGAAAGGAAGCAACTGTGTAAATCAGAGCTGAATAGGTAAGAAGAGAGCAAGCCAGAGATGTAAATGTTGCAGATATAAATTTAAAAACAGGAGGCAAATTGTAGAGAAGACGTACTAGGGGTTAAATAGCACTCTAAAATGTGGCTGGCAACATTAAACTTACATATACTGGAACTACCGAGAGTTAAAATAACATTAAACTAAAAGCTATTGGTAGTATTGTTAGTTAAAACAATAAGGAATACGGTAGACTGCTGGCATTGTGCTGCCTCCTGGTGGCCAAAGTAAGTTACTACAGCCAGAAAAACGAATCTGCATGTGTGCTCACCTGCCCTTTAGTAATACTTTAAATGATAAGGAGCAGTTCACTTTTTAAAAAGCAGATAGTCTTAAAAACACATTCAAAGTGTGGATAAATTACAGTAGAAAGAATACCTACAAGTGAGCTAGAAAGCTGTGGTTTGTAGTTTATTTTTGGAGTTGCTTCAGGCAGGTAATTTAAGCAGATTTATAACACTTTCACAAGGTATTTTTCTGGGAGAGTCTGTTGGGCAGGGAATGACCACAGAGTATTTAACCCATCGGCAGGAGCTGCAAGAGATAAGGGGGAACACATACAAAAGGTTATACCAAGAAAGTAAGAAAAGACATATGAGAGATCAGATCTAGAAAAAATCCTAGGGAATCAGAAGGATAAGTGAGATATAATACAGACAAGAAATAACCAGTGTAGCAATAACAGTATTCCCAAGTTGACTAAGCCCTGAAAGCAGAGCAGATGCTACTTTTTAAACAACTAATGTAGCACTAAAAGTAAATGCAGTAGTTTGTACAGAAAAAGTAAATATTAGCAAACACAGTTAACTAAGCCCTGTAAGAAGAGCAGAAAACAATTCTTAACAACTGTAATATAGCACTAGGAGTAAATGTAATAGCCTGTACAGATAAATCAACTTTTAGCAAACACAGTCAACTAAGCTCTGTAAGCAGAGCGGAAAACAATTCTTAACAACTGTAATGTAGTAGTAGGAGGAAATGCAGTAGTTTGTATAGATAAAGCAACATTTAGCAAAACACAGTTAACTTTAAATGAAATCTGACTTTTAAATTAGTATAGCTAGTTGGAAGTGGGATTGTGGGTTATGGCAATGCCAGATTTTTGGATGAAGTGTGGGGTTTTACAACTTTACTGAATTATATCCAAGTACATATCAACAGATTGTTATATGTTAAGTGATTATAATAAAATGGCAATTTTATATTTATTGCTTAGCTATGCCTTTATATTTATCACTGTAACAATATTGGCCTTCACGTATGCTGAATTATAATGACTTTGCTACAGACATGGTACTGTCTTATCCTGTCCTTGACAGGTATGTGTTAATGTGTACTTCACCTCGGTGACTTGTTTACTACTTTTCAGTTTCCTCTATTTGGTCAGTGTTACCCATTTACCAGGTAGCACACTTGCTTCTGATACCAGTACAATCAGAAAGTTGAAACTTCTATTCTCATGGCATGTTCTTTCATCTTCCAGTTCTGACAATACACTGCAGTAAGGTGGAAGCTGAATCATTCCTGAGATGTTGTCCTTCAGAAGAAACAATACACAGAAACACCATCTGCCTGAGATCATGGTAGTTCAGTTATGCATTAAGGATGCTATAATTCCTGTCTATGAAATGCAGGGGTCATCCAAGAATCACCCATCCCTCAGTATAAGCCTGTTTTTTTAAGCAATCTTGTTTTTCCTTTCACATACACATGGCACTTCTAAGCATCATGCTTTCTCAAAATTGGAACCTAGTCTTCGGTCTTTCATAACAATAATGTAGCATTTTTTTTTGTTTACCATTCTTACACCTTACAACATCAGCAAATTGTTGTTATGAGAAAATGCAATAAAACAAAATCATCAGAAAGCCCCAACTTAATCATTTCTTATCGTTTGAATGTACTGTCACTGTTTTAATCAGACTGAACCTTGGGTCCCTACCCCCTAAAATGAAAGGCAATATTCATATGCTCTTACTTCTGAGCTTCTAGTGATAAGAGTAAACAGATCCTGCACACACTAATCACGCCTTCAGTCTCTGTACTGTCTTTTTAATCCTCTGCAAAACTACCTTAAATCATTCTCCTACAAACAAAAATAGCCAAACTATCATTGCACTCTTTTGAGCTTCTCTTTCTAAGTATGTAATCACATCGACCACCATTACCACTTATTAAATACCAACATTTCATTGTTTCCTTACATTCACTCTCATCGTATTTACACCTGACAAAACCTTTTCATCACTGATGCCTTGTTAATTGATACTAGAAGCAAGGCATCATACAGACAAGCATGTGCCAATGTAATACGTTAGCCTGTACTGAACGTAACTACAACAATACTTGTTAAAGGTGTTTGATAAAACAATGACATATTCCTAAGTCACCACTTTTAGTAGTTGCACATTTAATACCACACATAATCAAGAATGTGAAAACTTGAATTAAGTACACTGTCCAGAAATGTTTGGTGTTCTATATCTGCTCAGGAACACAGAACTGCCCATGACTCTCTCTCCTTTTGACATCCATAATCTTAACTATCCCCAATATCCATGGCCCTGCACTCCCATTTTAAGTTGCGTGTCTACAGTCTTCCTTGACATATTTTGAACAACTCTCCATACTGCTTCTAATACAGACAGTAAATATAATTTTAACTGTGCTTTCCATTAGATATTGCATGTTTTTTTTCCGGCTTTCTCATCCATCTTGTTTATCTGGACTTCCCTTAAATATATTTATTTTATTTCATTTATTTTGAATTTGGTAAATGAGGTACATCATCCCAGTGGCGGCTGGTGACTTCAAATCACAGGGGGGCTGCAGGAGACAGCTGAATGGGTGGGGTCAAGGGGAGGGGGTGTGGTCAACCAGAAAGGGGAGGAGCTATGCACAAAACCACAAAAAACTAACTTTAATTAAATACGCTGCCCTGGGTGGCAAACCATCATTATGAAAGTCCAATCAAGACAAAAATAAGTGTAGAAGAATAAAAATATTTCAATGCATTGGCTGCATGACAGCTTACTTAATATCTAGCTGGAAACAAAAGGTTGTGAGGCATGAAAAAATAAATTACTTTTTAAATACATTACTGGAATGCCAGTCAAAATCAAGTACAAGAAAAAACAGAAGCACTCAACTCAAACCACTTCTCCTTGCACTGCAGTCCTAATTATAATATATTCAGCTTTATTAAAGTACCAAGTAACATGCTGAAAGTAGAAATCTATGTGATGCCCCCACTTGTAAAAATGTTTCTTATCCAAAAAAGACCTGCTGCCTGACAACTTGTTTCATGGGGAAAACATGATAAAAGTAAAAAATGAAAAGCAAACAAGAAACAAGCTCAAGATACATTGCTTAAAGGATTACTGTACAGGTTATGGACCACACATGATTGGCATTCTGTTTAGTTTATGGGTAAAGTCTGTAGAGATGACTGGAAGTCTACAACAAGTGTAATGAGCTTTTTAAAATAATGGAATCCTGTCCTTTAATACCCAAGGCTTATACATTATGTAGTCAAGTATTCTCTGCATGGCAACAACAGAAAGGCTTTCAATGTTGGCAATTCTTTAACAGTATGCTTATTAAAGCTTACTTGCATCTTACGATCTCAGACAAGCTTATCTTATGGTCATTAAAGCATTGCTACTTAAAAACACAGAGCAACAGGCACTTTGAGTAATAAGCATAAATCAACAGTACAAAAATATGACAGAAACCAGACCATTCTGCAAAATCAAGGACAGATGAAAAGCCACTGTAGTACTTATGCAGTGTGTCCTCCCCATCCAAGGTAGATACAACTACTCCTTGCCTTGCTTGGACACATCCAGAGTCACTACATGGGGGAGTGGGGTACAACAAGCATGTCACAATTTGAAATCTCTCTGGCTGACTGTGATGGCCCTGACACATTTGTCATACCTCTCAACCTCAAGAGCAAGAAATCTGGACAAAGCCATACACAGAAGTGGGACAAAGGCCCAACAATAAGGACAATTTTTAAATATTGCTCTAATAAACTTAGAAAGATAATAGAATAGGTCTTGCATTAGTATGAATTTTCTGAAGGGTATAAAATCTGAAACTCAAATGTCTGTCATTTTCTAACTTCAGTCTTTAGTGATGTCACTAATTTGCCAAAAACACAATTTTATGAAAAATGGACAAAAACATGATGCAAAAATATAAAATAGACACACAATACAGCTGCTACCTGTCAAAGAAGGGACACTTTAATATTAGTACTGCTACCTTGAGCAGCTGACAAAATATAAAAGAATCTACATGCATTTCAAGTAATCTATAACTTTGATTATTACAGTTATTTCTTAATTGTAAACCCTCCATGTTTTCTTCCAAAATTGCTATTTTGCGGAGGGATTATAAGGGGGAAGAGCAACATTTTGAGCCAAAAATTGGGGACAGTTGAGAGGTTGGCTATGCCTAATTCTATAAAGCAATTTATTTGCATGTACCTCTCAACCTGTTAATGCAGTAAATCTGAACAAGGCCAAATATATTGGGGCACATATAAACAGTACTAAAAATTGCTCTTGTATAAATTGAGACAGTTGATAGAACAGCTCTTACTTTAACATGCATTTTTCTGAAGGTTACGAAGTCTGAAACTTAGAGAGACTTCTGGCAAATCATTTAGGAATTAAAACTACAAATTTTATGAACAAACCAAAAATAAGAAGCAAAAATCTATTCATTCTTTGAAAATCTGGACAGTTGGGAGGTATAGTTCAGCTGGGCCTGTCTTCCCCCCCTGACAAAATAATGGTTGAATGGAGCCTCTGCAGCCATTCCAATGAACCATTATACTTGGCTATTTCACTCCATTTACCATAAACACTAATGTGCATACTGCTTTACTTCTATGATGAGTTGGACTTCATTTGAAAGTTTTATTTTGTAGTTTACAGCACAAACACTAAGTCATCTGTTAAACAAAGCAATGCAGTCTCACAATGAAAACTTAGCATTAAAACTTCTCTGCCCTTGAAACTCACATTCATTGAAACAGCATTGAAACCCACATTCAAAGAAAATACATTTTGCCTGTGGCAGATAAAGATTAATTTTGGGCTGTTTTCAATCATAGGCTCCTTGCATATGAAACATACATGTGCTCTTTGATACACCTTCCTCATTGTACTAAAATTATATTCCTTGTACAATACAGTACACTTGTTACAGGATGTTTTAAATTTGTTTTGAACATTTTTCCAGTAAGCAATGAAACAAACCATATGCACCCATAATGGCAAAACTGCCCAGTTGAGAACATTTATCATAAAAAGTCTACTCAGACTTCCACAGTCCACCATTATTAGTAAATATACACAATTCCACAGTCCACCATTATTAGTAAATATGCACAATTCCACAGTCCACCATTATCAGTAAATATGCACAATTCCACAGTCCATCATTATCAGTAAATATGCACAATTCTACAGTCCACCTTTATCAGTAAATATGCACAATTCTACAGTCCATTATCAGTAAATATGCACAATCTCTGAAGTCAGTCATCTAAATAATTCCACATTAAAGAAATTTGTAACTAATGAAGTGGTTGCTGCTAGCAATCACCTTTATATTTCATGGTTTCATCGAAATATAAAGTGTCTGTTGCCCCTCAGGAATAAATTGTCTATATTACATTAAAAAAATGATAAGCTAGTAATAATATTGCAAGAGGAAATGGATGGCAAACTGATAACGAACTCATAGTTACTATTTTCACCAAGGTGAACATTCTCAGTACGGCAGCATCTACCCCTAGTGGGAGTAGAACCCACAACCTTCTGCATCAAAAGCAAGTACACAGCCTGTTGTGCTATAGCATTAACTTGGCAAAGCACTAAACTTCTATTCCCCTGCAGCTCTCAGTTCCTTGTAAAATCTACTCAATACTCAACTGCATCTCAACTTCGCAGCTCAAGAAAACTGGAAAAAGCCAAAATGTATTGGGGTCAAAAGCCCAAAAACAGGGACACATTAAACATTGCTTGTATAATCTTGGAAAGTTGCTAGAATAAAATGTTGTGTTGCCACCATATATTTTACTGCCAAGGTCCCTGAGCAAAAAACAGTCAGAGTAACATACCACTACGCCACATCAGCTGCTTTGTAAAAGAGAGGAAGACTGAAACTTAAATGGCTATCATTTAGTGAATTCAGTTCTCACCATAGCTGTCAACCTCTTAGTACAAAACACCTGGACAAACCCAGTAATGAGGGAATACAGCCCTCAAACATATTCAGTGAATTCAGTTCTTGCCATAGCTGTCAACCTTAGCACAAAAACCTGGACGAAGCCAATAATGGGGGAGTACAGTCCCAAACATAGGGACAAATTTAAAATATTCATCTTATAAACTTTGAAAATTGCTAAAAAAAAAAAAAGGTTGTGCTACTATGTATTCTGAAGAACATGAAGTTGGAAATTCAAATGCCGGTCAATTTTACTGCGGACAGAACAAAAACAATTTTCAGCAGAGACGCAGGGATTAAAACTGCAGACACATCTTTGTAAAATGGCAGGGCACCAGAGCAAATCCACACAAACACAGGCAGGAGATGCACACTCCACACAGAAGCCACCCCAACCAAGAATCAAACCAGAAAACCTATAGCTGTGAAGCAACAATACTACCACCGCATCATCAATTATGCAAGGAATTAAACATTCAGAAACCTGAAGTCTGAAATTCAAATGCCTGTCAATTTTACTGCGGACAGAACAAAAACAATTTTCAGCAGAGACGCAGGGATTAATACTGCAGACACGTCTTTGTAAAATGGCAGGGCACCAGAGCAAATCCACATAAATACAGGGAGGAGATGCAGACAGAAGCCACCCCAACCAAGAATCAAACCAGAAAACCTATAGCTGTGAGGCAACAATACTATCACTGCACCATCAATTATGCAAGGAATTAAACATTCAGAAACCTGAAGTCTGAAATTCAAATGCCTGTCAATTTTACTGCGGACAGAACAAAAACAATTTTCAGCAGAGACGCAGGGATTAATACTGCAGACACGTCTTTGTAAAATGGCAGGGCACCAGAGCAAATCCACACAAATACAGGGAGGAGATGCAGACAGAAGCCACCCCAACCAAGAATCAAACCAGAAAACCTATAGCTGTGAGGCAACAATACTATCACTGCACCATCAATTATGCAAGGAATTAAACATTCAGAAACCTGAAGTCTGAAATTCAAATGCCTGTCAATTTTTCTGCGGACAGAACAAAAATAATTTTCAGCAGAGACGCAGGGATTAAAACTGCAGACACACCTTTGTAAAATGGCAGGGCACCAGAGCAAATCCACACAAACACAGGCAGGAGATGCAGACTCCAAACAGAAGCCAACCCAACCAAGAATCAAACCAGAAAACCTATAGCTGTGAGGCAACAATACTACCACCGCACCATCAATTATGCAAGGAATTAAACATTCAGAAACCTGAAGTCTGAAATTCAAATGCCTGTCAATTTTACTGCGGACAGAACAAAACCAATTTTCAGCAGGGATTAAAACTGCAGACACGTCTTTGTAAAATGGCAGGGCACCAGAGCAAATCCACACAAACACATGGAGGAGATGCAGACTCCACACAGAAGCCACCCCAACCAAGAATCAAACCAGAAAACCTATAGCTGTGAGGCAACAATACTACCACTGCACCATCAAATATGGAAGGAATTAAAAATTCAGAAACCCTTAAGTCTGAAATTCAAATGCCTGTCAATTTTATTTAACATTTTTTAATCAGGACAGTCTGACTTGGAACAAATAAACAATTTTCAGCAGAGACCCAGGAAGAAATAATGCAGACATGTCTTTGTAACATGGGAGGACACAAAAGCAAACCCACACAAACACAGGGAGAAGATACAGACCCCACAAAGAAGGAACCCCAGCCAAGAATCAAACCCAAGAACCTGCAGCTGGGAGGCAACAATGCTACTACTACACCATCAAATATCAAGCATTGCAACATTTACAAACCACAGATATTATGAGGAACAGATCAGATCGAATATGAGGCAAAAATCTGAATTTTTTTTACAAATGGTGGTGGGTAGGGAACTCAAGTCTTTAACACCTGCATACAGGGTACAGGGTTCAAGCCTGAGGCATTCCCTACCACACCACCATAAGCACCTGGGGCTTTTTCACACACACACACACACACACACACATGCGCGTAAAGCATAAGCACCATACACAAACTCCAGTAAAGCCACACACACACACGCGTAAAGCATAAGCACCATACACAAACTCCAGTAAAGCATAAGCACCATACACAAACTCCAGAATATATCCGTACATCCTTCCCGCGCAATACTGAAAGACCCGCGAGATCTGCTCCTGCCCGACGAGATCCTAATGCTCCTTCCCGAGATCCCTAATGCTCTGTCCCGAGTCCCTGCTGCTGCTCTTGCAGTCCGGACGTGTCCCATAATCCTGGCGAGTCTGTGCACTGTAAAAGTGCACAGACGTCTCCTTGTGTGTCCCATAATCCTGGTGAGTCTGTGCACTGTAAAAGTGCACAGACGTCTCCTTGTGTCCCCCTATGGGGACGGCTGGACTGCCTTGAGCATGCGCATAGACCGACAGTAGTCGGGACTCGGTCTATGTGCATGCGCGAAATTTCGAAAATATTTTTTTTTTATTTTTCATTTTTCTTTCTCATTTTTATTTTTGAGGGGGCTGCAGTCTGGCAGCCCTATGCCATGAGCCGCCCCTGCATCATCCTACTGTCTACCCACGTCCATCGCTGGTCCAACCAGCTGTCTACAAACATCCCTGGACTATCCTGTATAAGTCGGGAGCTGGCCAGCTAAGGGGATGCTAGAGGGGATCTAACCATCATAAAATGTAATGGGGAATGTCTATTATGCCCATGTCTGCTCTCCCCCCCATGGTGCCTTGGTTACATCCTGAGGTTGGGTGTGTAATGGGAACATGCCAGTGTATTGTCCCACTTCAGCAGAAGCTCAGTCAATGTCCCCACCCTAATACCCTGTTGAACCATGCCCCCATTATATCCCCAGCCTCCATCACAGATCATTACGTGGGGAACTCCTATAGGACTGCCCTCCCTCTGGTATGGAAATGCCCATTCTTTCCCGTGTCCATGCCAGTTGTCGGAACTGCTAATCTAACCAGGCTGACTGGATTTTGTCCCTCTATGGCTCAGTTTAGTTTTTTTTTTTTTGCAGTCCATGTTTGAGGACACATTTAGGTTTGTTTAGGGCAGAGATCTGAGGAATGTGAGATAGATGTCCACCTTAGACTTTCATTATGTGACTACTGTGAGAAAAAAATGCATTCTGCTATGCAGACCCTCAGGATAGGGACATACATGGCACATAAACAATGAAAAGCTGCTAGGTACTGGGAAAGTATGCTTGCATGATATAGGTTACTGCTGTGAGTGAACTGATTGCACCTTTAGACATAGCTCTTCACCACATCTCTGTATGTTTGCCTCACGCAGCAGGTCAGGCAAGTCCACACTAACAAACAGACTTTAGTACAAATTGCTTCTACATCAACTTTGAGTGTAAAATTAAAATACCATGACAGTCTATTCTGAATACTCTTTTTAGCTAGCGACTAAACATTTTTGCAGTATTAAACAAACTCTTATTGGGATTTAATATACTTAACCTGCCTCCCTCAACTGACAGACCATCACCAGGTACCCACATAGTCATCACCCGTTGTGAATAACCGCAGCGCAGAAAACAATTTTAACTGAAGCTGTTCTCATAATGTGCAGGTAGAACACTGACTGGGTGTTACCTGCCATACTCAATAATATTTGAATGCTTTTTAATGTTGTTGACCAATTACATCAGGATTAATATTGGAATAATGTAGGGGATTTAGACACTTGGCTGCTGCATCAGAATGCTGAAGTGTACTTGGTAAAAAAGTTAGAGTTGCAGCAGTTTTGATTTGTATTACAATTATTTTAAAAGGAAGAGGTTCTTATACATGCCATGACCAATGCCCACCAAAATGTCATGATTAAGGGCTTGTTGCCACTGAAATATGGTGGTTTGTACAGAGAGGATTTTAAATGAAACTGATGCCAACCAAATATGTGAGGAACAGGTGCCCACACTGTGACCAAATATGAAAAAAAAGATCCCGGCTGACACAAGAAGAATGTTGTCTCAAGTCACACCACTCAGAATCCAGCAGATTAAAGTTCAATAAAGAAAGTGCACATAAATCTAACTCAATAAATCAATTCACCAAATGTTACTAGGCTCACAAGAGCATAAAGGGAATATACACTGCTGTACTGGGTATGAACTTTCAACACCCACACATGAACTAAACCATACACAGGTCACCTACAGGGCTGAACCTCTGACCTCTGACCTAGCACTACTGCCTCTTCCTCATCACACTCTCTGTCAATCTTCATGTGCCCTTACCCACTGTAATTGCTTTCCACAGAAGTTATTATTTTTACACACACATTTATAGAGTGTCCAGGGAAGGCTGACAGATTTCTCCAATTCCCCACAGCTTTCTTCCTGACTAAGTAGTACTTCCACATGCCTGGAATTATCTAGAACTTCCAGCTCCCTGCTGATCTTAATTTAAGCCAAATATAAAATCATATACATTAATATTTTCTCTAGCAGTAAGCTCACATGACTTAGGCTGAGTGGACATGAGGAGACACTGCTTGTTAACTGGTGGTAAAAGACAACCCTCCTCTCAGATGTTAAACCACAATAAAATGTATAACACCAACCACAAGAGCTTAAATGAGAATAAACAATAGTTATTAAGCAATCAGCCAGCAGTGAGGTCACAGGTTAAATATGCAAATAAATGTAAAAGTACACATGGAATAAAATAACATTTAGTTAAGTTCACAGGGATATAAAAAGAGAACCTCTATCTTAACTGCCTACATACTCAAATTTAAAAGTATTGAAATGTTTTCTTCTATAAGTTCCTAGAAGACAAAAGACAGAAACTGTTAAAAGTAAATTTAAAGGGAAGCAGTCACCTCAATATCTCCCAAGCAGAAACAGGGCAGAATAGGGAACAAGCTGACACTTTTATATATTTCAGCTCCTCAGTTGTGTTCTATGTCTTCATTGCATCATTTCCCCCAGAAGAATGTCTTTCTTTAATTGTTTTCCCACAGCAAAATTAACTAAACCAGTTCTGCCGTCTGTTAAAGGTAAGGGCTAAATTACAGAGGCCCAAAATGTGCAGGATGTCAGTACAAATTTCATAAATGCCTGCAATGCCTGTACTTGTTGGAGTGCCATTAAGGCAGAAGGATTTAGAATATTCTCCAATTCCTGTAACAGTATAAATGCTATTACGGCACAAGTGTAGTATGCCTGGTGGTTACCCCCTCGATCTCTGTACTGCTGCAAGTGTCATTATGGCACAATAGTAGTGTCCCTGGTGGCTATTATTTTCTCCTACCCTTGATCCCCAGTATTGCTGTGTCATTATGGTACTCAAGTTTAGAGTAATCCCTGGTGCTTAATGTTTCCCTTCACCTCCTGATCCCCATATTAGTTTTGTGTTTGGTAGAGCAATTGGTGGGCCAGCTCTACTAATCTACACAGCCAAGCATCTTCTTGAATTGCTCATAGTGTAGATGCCTTCTTGGAGGCAGTTCTGGAGGAGAGAACACATAGCTAATTAACATATGCCGATCTCCTGGACTACCTCATTAGCATTCAGCACGGGACTGGACTTAGCCCTACATGCTGCTGCACATCTTCATTTCTAAGTACACAAAAGGTACGTGTGTCACATACATGAAGGTGTACATGCGTGTCACATACATGAAGGTGTACATGCGTGTCACATACATGAAGGTGTACATGCGTGTCACATACATGAAGGTGTACATGCGTGTCACATACATGAAGGTGTACATGCTATGATATGTTTATGAAAGCAAGTTTATATCTTCAGATTCATGGATTTCCCTTCCTTCTTGGTCATCTTACAGTCAGTGCAGAAGATTTGGGCTTGGAGCTCTTAAAAACCTACTTCCTGTAGTAAAGCTTTGCAGTCATTTCAATATATGGAAAGCAGGTTAATATTGAAGTGCTGTAGTATATACCACCTTTGTGTATTTTTACTCAACAAACCTACAGAAATTCAAGCACTTTAGATATCATTGGATGAACCAAATTATTGCTACTAATATAACATTTGCTTTGTAATTAAAACAGTGGCTTTGGCAGAAAACAGTTTTTTTCTTAACATTTTTTGTCAAAAATATGTTTTAGTGCATTTCTGTAATTTTTTAAGAATATGTAAAGTACAACTCCTCTGTAACAATATTATCAATGTCTGGCACTGCAATTAATATTTTCCACATATTATTTATAGCAATCTTCAGTATAGCTAGATTCCCTGAATTAGTTATAGAATGATAAAACCTCTTTCCAAAATTTTTGCTACATTCATTTTTACCTCTTGGTGAAAATAAGGCTTATCACACCAGTCTCTGTTAATTCGTATTTCCCACATGTCTCCAGCTGGAATTTATTTTTTTTTTATCTTATGACATCTTTTTAAATTTGTCCTTAAATCTCTGTTATAATTTAGAATCATTAGGGAATGGCTTAGAGGTTTTGTATAAATGTAAACTACATTCAAATTATGTTGGTATTGCTAGTTGATTTTCTGTTTTTGTACCTGTTTCATTAGAAGCAACATCAGTTATATAATTTTGGCTCTACAAATGAATATTGTTGTCATCACGTATTAATTCAGACTTTAGATATTCATAAGATTGGTAAGTAAGCAAGCAATAATGCCTGAGAGGAGAGTGTTACTTGGAAAATAACAGACCACACAGAGGACTTATAAAGCCTAAAACCACCATCACATGGCCTCTCCACTCCTAGAAGTTTAATTATTTCCCCTGTAATGCCCACCCTGGAGGACATCATTGCACTTACATAACAGGCTATATTTTACAATGTTTGCTTCTAGTTTATTTCTATATAGTATTTTTACATTTTTGATGTAATATAGTTACTCTGCTTAATGCTGAAAGCTGTTGTCGGACATGCAATTGTTGTCAGAGGAAACATAACTTACATAAGTATTTAATAATGTCTGCACACACACACACACACACACACACACACACACACACACACACACACACACACACACACACGCACACACGTGCATACACATGCACGCGCGCGCACACACACACACACACACACAAACACACACCCACACACACACATACACACACACACACGTGCATACACACACACACACACACACACACACACACACACACACACACACACACACACACACACACACACACACACACACAGACATGCACACACAGATACACATCGCAAGACGCACGCACACACACACACACACACACACACACACACATACACACACACACACACACACACACACACACACACACACACACACACACACACACACACACACATATGCACAGACAGATGTAGCCAGCAATCTCAACCAGTTTCTTTGAGTACACGAAAGATGCTTCATTTTGCTAAAGTAAATTAGAAAAAAATATACAGTGCAGGGAATTAAAACCCCATTTATACCTCTCAACTATCCAGTTTTTCACAGAATGTCCATATTTTTGGTCTGTTCCTCAAAACATCTGTGGTTTTGTTGCAAATCATTAAGGGTTTTAGTCACTAAATAAGAACACACATTTGAGTTTTGGACTTTATATCCTTCAGAAAATGTAGGCTAAGACAAAACCTATTAATCTAGTATCTACATTTATATGAGCAATACTTAAAAAGTGCCCCTAATTTTTTGGGCTTTGTCCTCCTCCCCATTGGTTTAAGCTTTGTTTATATTTTTTGTGCTAAGAAGTTGAACAGTATGACCCTGGGCCTCTCAATTGTCACTGATTTTGCCTCTCAACTGTCACTGATTTTGCCTATTAGCTGTCCCCAATTTTGCAGAACATCCATGATTTTACCTCATATTTTTGCTGCGTCCCCCAGAAATGTTCAATTTTCTGGTAAATTTCTAAGGATTATAATCAGTCACTAAAGCCAGACATTATAATTTTGCACTTTTATTGCTCACAAAATGCATGTTGATGGAAAACCTCTTGCTATCTCTCTTTTTTAAGTGAACTGGGGTAACATTTAAAAATTGTCCCTGATTTGAGGTCTCCCTGACTACTGTTGACTTTGTGCAGAATTCTTGAGCCAAAAAGCTGAGAGGTATGTCCTCTCTCTCTCTCTCTCTCTCTCTTTCTCTGACTCTATCACTTACATGCACACCCACATACACACAGACACTAGTAATTTTTTCCACTTTGCAAACTTTGGCTTTTTAAGCCACATTTTGCAAGGGGGAAGTAAAACGGTGCATCCTTGTAACTACTACTGCTGCTACTTTTGCTAGCTAGTATTTTTTCAATTTATTTTGTTTTTGTTTTATTTTCTTATTTTCTGAGGGTTTTGTAAGTTTTACTTTATGCTTGCCAAACAGCAAAACTGCATTTGGTGAGTGTAAAAAGATAGAGAACATTTTCTTATTTTGGTCAATGCCTCACAGCAGTTTAATATGCTGATATAAAGCAGTGGACTTGTTTATTACTGGGTGACATCCCTACATTAATACTGAGTTGGAAAATGTTTTTCAATAAGGTATTAATACAGTTTCCCATTATTTAAAATCCAGTAATGCAGTTAATGAATCTTTACCTGCCTTCACTGATATAAATTCATCAGACAGAACGGCTATCTGTTCATCTCATAGACCCCTAATGTTCAAGGCTGTGATGGGATTGGTCATTCTTGAAAAAGGTTATCAGCTATTACAATGTATAGGAATGTGGCTTCCAGACGGGTAAACAAGTGCAATATTTTCATTATAAATGTTAGTAACCTTTAGGTATGTATATATAGCCTAATCCATCCATCCATCCATCCATCCATCCATCCATCCATCCATCCATCCATCCATCCATCCCTCTATCCATCCCTCCATCCATCCATCCATCCATCCCTTTTTTCCCATTTTTGCACAGAGGGTCAGGGTGCCAGTTCAACTATGACAATCATCTACAGCCAGGGGTGTCTCATGCTATAGGACTGCAGCCCTCCCACCTCTGTAAAGAAACAAAAAAAAAATGGAAAACAGAAAAGCAAAAAATAAAAAATGGTAAAAAAAAAAATTCACAAGTCCCGGAACTCTTTGCATGCGCACACGCACGCGAGCAACTAGACAGGACTGCAGACTGCTTTGACAGCAGTCCAAATATGGAGAAAGGCATCTCTGCCCCGCAGATGCCCAGAAGTTTGTGCGGTGATGACCACACAGACCAGAGGAACGTCGGACTGCATCATCCACAGGCTGGACCGGTAAAGAGCAAAGCTTTCTCTTCCGGGCAGGACTAGCCAGAGGAAATAGCGCTCTCGCAGGTGGGACCAGCTTCTTAGCACAGGATGTATGTTTCTGGGACTTGTGCAGGATATTTGGACTTGTTTGTTGGGACTTCCATACGTTCGGACTTTGTGGATGTATTATAGCACCACAGGACGTTAGGACTTTGTGGATGTATTCACGGGACCTCCATAGGTAAGTGTGTGTGTGTGTGTGTGTGTGTGTGTGTGTGTGTGTGTGTGTGTGTGTGTGTGTGTGTGTGTGTGTGTGTGTGTTTGTGTGTGTGTGTGTGCGTGTGTGCGTGTGCGTGTGTGTCTTCTGTGTGTGTGCGTGTGTGCGTGTGTGTGTGTGTGTGTGTGTGTGTGTGTGTGTGTGTGTGTGTGTACTTGGACTTGAGCATGCATGTTTATCAAAAATGCAACCTCTGATACCTTCCTCTAGCCTTGTCCTTATAGAAGAAGTACTAACCCGTGGCTTGAGCTGCTTCTAAGCATCACATGACCAATCAAAACATGTAACACTCCGTAAATATATGCCAGCATCTAGAGTGGATTATACATATTAAGCATGACTTCTGTTTTGCTTTCAGTAAAAAATCTCCTTCTGGACTATAATTGAAATTCAAATGATCTGGAGTATAATTAAAATTCAAGTGATAATAACTAAAACAAAGTAATGTATAGGTATTTCTTTGATTATCAATGTTCCCGTCTTCATGTAAATTTGTTGGTAAACATAGCTAATGTTCTCAGTATTGAATACAGATGTGTCTTTGCTGACAGTAGAGAAGGTTTTCTGTAAATGTACCTTCTACATCAGGTGGAAATGTGCTGTTCCCATGCACTTATTCTTAACTCACTCTCTGGCTGTGATATTATCCATTCATATATGGATTACTGGAATAGGGACATTCAAAATCAGTTCTCTGCATCTGTGTTGGACGGTAACTAATCCGGGATTAGTAGCATAAAGTAAAAAGCAGAAGCAGATCTTGTTTATGGCTGTTTACTAATACATGTCAGTCCCAACAGAATGGCAGAATATTCAGTCAGAAATCTAAAAGCATTTCATTAAAAGGCAGTGATTGTACTTAACTTGAACTCATTTGTTAGTTTCTAAAAACGTTAGCAAAAAGAAAACTGCTTATAATGCAACAGTACAGTAAAGTAAAACTTTGCCTACTGGTTTAGATTTCAAAATATGGATATTACAGAAAAGTTAACAGGAGAGTTAAAGGTAGGCAGAGTCTCTGTTTCTATTATTTTTGTTGTGTTATGAACTATATTAATAAAACAGTTGTTCCTGTACATAAGTAAAAAAAGAGAGAGAAATAAAAAAAAGTGCTTTTTTCTGCACTGACTGGATACACAGGAATATTTATGCTTTAAAATGTCAAAACTGGCACATTTTTGATACATGTAAGGCAAGTAGCAAGGCACAGACAGAGTACTGTTACCCATACTGCACAGTGCTTGATGCCTAACAGAGTTTCCACACTGTTGCCTGATTTACAACTTCTATGTTATAATGTGATACAAACGCAAAGGCACAGATGTACAATAATGCTAGAGCATAACAGAAAAACATTCCAGCTGTGGATGCTTTCTGTGTGTTTAATGCTACAAAATAACTTAGCAGTTGATATACCTGCCTTTGATGCCATAAGCATGAGAAAGGTGTGGGTCTATCCACACACCAAGCATTAAATATTGATATTGTAGTTTAGCATGGGGGAGGGGTGCTGCACCCCTGAGGGTTTTGTCATTTGGAGGACAACCAAACTGTGATGAAATGATCCCATGACACTTATCAGAAGAAAAGGAGGGAAATTCAGTTGCCTGCTGGTACTACTAGTGCACCCAAGTCCTATCTGAAACATGTATGTACTCTATAGTGCTGCATATCACTAAATGTGCATTTATTGTTTTTTTTTCCCCCTGAGCGCTTGCTAGCAGCCTACCCTAGACTCTAAATACCTGTATCCCTGTAACTCAAGTCCTGATATTTCTCACTTAAGCCATTAGGTGGTAGTACATCACTTCCTTTCTCCTTCCAGGCTCTTGCTACTGCTACGTAACCCTATCTCTGCATCTCTTTTTCCCTCCTAATTAAATAACCCCCCCGCTATAGTTTTCTTTACAGGTTTCAAACCTGCCCCATACCCATAGTACCTCTTCACTTCTAAGCTTACTCCCCGCTCCATTGATAGATTTTTTCGCTGGCTTCTGCTCTTTTGCTTTCTCCTTTGGCTCTTCCCTGCTCTGTTCACCCTGCGGGCTCACTCGGCTCCCTTACTGTACCCCCAATTCCCACCCACCCCAGTGTTCCTACAGTTATTCTTGCCTCACTCTACCCACACACTTAATTACCCAATAGGAACTCTTCTCTCATCACCACACCTACGTACAATCATCCCAATTAAACACGTCATTCTCTCTACCTCACTAGCAACCAAAGCTCACCTAACCTTCTCTTATCTTTCCCTAAACCCTAATCCTACTTATAGCTATCGTTTTCTCCTCCTAATTTATACCTAGCATTCTCCCTTTGCATAGTCCTGCTCTCCTTACTTATCCACACCCTCCAGGCCCCTTGTTTCCTCCTTCTGTTCCTAGCTCCACAATGCTATGCCAGCTCATACTCTTCCAATTCCTCTCCTATATTTGCTCCAACAATAACTAGCACACTTACCCAACCTCACCCACAACCTTACTCACACTTCCACTCTATCTCCTCCTCTCTCATTCAACCTAACCTAAATGGCCAAATGTTACTACGTGCAATAACCTAATCTTAGGCAGAGATATCCATCCTAACCCTGGTCCTAGTCCCCTAGTTAAGAATTCCTTCCCCTTATCTCCCTCCTCTTCTCACAATACTCTTAAAATGTTTACTATCAATGCCCAGAGCCTTAACAATAAACTACACCAATTTCAAGCTTGGCTGAGCCATAACAAACCTGACATCTTAGCCATCTCTGAAACATGGCTCAAACCCTATATCTCAGACTGCGAAATTCTACCCCCAGGATTTCACATGGAAAAAGAACAGACTAGCACGTATGGTTGGTGCATGGACAAACCAAACATATAAGTCAAAGAAGAAATCCAGCACCCCGAGCAGTAGTAGCAATAAATCCTTTATTAAACCAGAACGGTTTCAGCAGTCAGCTTTCTTCAGTGATTCAATAGTTACACAACTGTTGCTCATATTTATTGGAATTTCAAACGAGGCAGTATGACATCATTTCCTGTATATAATAAAACATAACCAAAACATGATGGTATATAAATAGACATATATAATGCAATATGAAGTAGATATTTAAATTATATGATAAAATGCAAATATTTATTCCAATATACACATCAGAATTATATTGTTAAATTGCATTTAATAATATAATATAGTAACAATCCTGTGGTTCATTGTAACAAAAATAACAAAAAATGTTTTATAACATGTATATATATTATAAATATTAGAGACACTAGCCCCTCATAATTTATCATTCAAACCAGGTGGAAATAAACCACCTAGTTTGACAATCCATTTCTTCTCTTTGTGGTCTAGCAATTTATGCCACCCAATTTTAAAAGTTCTGTTGCTAGAGATTTTATCAATAACTATAAAAGAAAACTGAGCCATTTTATGTATCAAACTGTGTTTATACAAAGCATCAGTGGGAATGGCATTCCTTATATCGCCTAAATGTTCGGAGATGCGAATTCTAAATTGTCTGGATGTTTGACCAACATAGAATGCCCTACATATACATGTGACCAAATATATCACCCAATCTGTGCTGCAATTTGCAAAATAATTGATATTAAACACCTTTCCTGTACTTTTGCTCATGAAATCTTTGGTGGTAAATACATATTTACAGAAAGAGCAATGACCACAAGGGTGACACCCAACTAATTTGTCTCCCAACAAAGTAGTCTGAACAATAGAGACGTGCGAAGATGTAATTCTTTTATAATGAGAAAAATGTGACCCAAGGCTTTTACCTTCACGGTATGAAAACAGACATCTGTTTTCCAACCAACTGGCTAAATGTGTGTTGGTTGTTAGTATGTTCCAATGATTATTGACAACATCCATCAATTGATTAGTATTCCTGCCAAAAGTGGTTACTAGTCTGGGTGTCTTGTGTAGGGCTAACAAATTTTGGTTTATAAGCCAACAGCCTCTCCCTAGATAAATTTTTGGTCACTTGGACTGCAGAATGGACATCCATTTTGTTATAACCCCTCTGTAAAAATCTATTAGAGAGGTCATTCTGACAATTCACAAGGTCTGAGTTAGATGAGCAGATTCTCTTAATCCTCATAAATTGTGATTTCGGAATACTTTTGATATGTTTAGGGTGTAGACTAGAAGCATGTAATAAACTGTCATATTGTGGATATTTTCTATGCACAGTAGTACAAAGTGTATTATCCAGTTCCCTACACAGATGAACATCCAAAAAATCAAGCTGCTGCAAATTATAATTGACTGTGAATTCTACGCCCCATTTGTTACTGTTAAGATATTCAACAAATTCCATAAGGTACTCTGTGCCCCCTTAACAAACAAGGTGTTTAATATCAATTATTTTGCAAATTGCAGCACAGATTGAGTGTTTTATTTTATAGTTATTGATAAAATCTCTGGCAACAGAACTTTTAAAACTGGGTGGCATAAATTGCTAGACCACAAAGAGAAGAAATGGATTGTCAATCTAGGTGGTTTATTTCCACCTGGTTTGAATGATAAATTATGAGGGGCTAGTGTCTGTAATATTTATAATATATATACATGTTATAAAACATGTTTTGTTCTTTTTGTTACAATGAACCACAGGATTGTTACTATATTGTATTATTAAATGCAATTTAACAATATAATTCTGATGTGTATATTGGAATAAATATTTGCATTTTATCATATAATTTAAATATCTACTTCATATTGCATTATATATGTCTATTTACATACTATCATGTGTTGGTTATGTTTTATTATATACAGGAAATGATGTCATACTGCCTCGTTTGAAATTCCAATAAATATGAGCAACAGTTGTGTAACTATTGAACCACTGAAGAAAGCTGACTGCTGAAACTGGTCTGGTTTAACAAAGGATGTATTGCTACTACTGCTTGGGGTGCTGGATTTCTTCTTTGACCCAGGATTTTACACCCTTAGAAATGACTGACTAAACAGAAAAGGTGGCGGCACTGCCTTAATTTACTCCAACCTTCTAACCATAATCCCCCATCCAAATTCCAATTCCAGAATTCAAAAACACTGAACTTACAGTTGGACTTTTAAAACTAAATAAACACAAGAATATCTGCATCATTGCTCTATATATTTCCCCTGGTAACAATATTCCTGTCCGAGGATATTCTCCAATGGGCTTCTACTAAAATTAACTACGAAACTTATATTCTTGGAGATGTTAATATAGACTGGAACAAATTCAATAGTCCCTCTCTCTCGCTTTCCATAAACCTCTATAACTTTACTCAGACTATCCTATCCATCACCAGACACAACAAAACAAATCCCCCTGGATCCACTATTGATTGGATCCTAGTCTCCCAACCAAACAAAATAACCAACTCTGGCACTATTTCTGACACCATTAGTGACCACCTCCCAGCTTTCATCCATCGTTCCACCAGCTCCACACCACACCAACACCAATAAATCCTTACTCGCAATCTTAGTCACTTCAACCCCACAGCCTTCTCAAATATTCTCAAACAAATGAACTAGCAAAAACTATACACCCTTCCTCTTGACAATGCTATAGCCGACTTCAACTCAATTTTCTTAGACACGCTAAACTCCCTCTAAGAAACAAAAGGATAACAAGTAACACAGCTCCATAGCTATCCAAAGATACAAAACAAATCATGCTCCAAAGAGACAAATTACGGAAGCTTTACCCGAACAATAAATTGCCCAATACCTTCCTCCAATACAAATAGCTCTGCAACCTTGTTAAACAGCTAATAACTAAGGACAAAAAATCCTATTATATTAACCTACAATCAAACAGCAACAAAAACCCAAAACAGTTTTGGAAATCTATAAACACTCTTCTCAATCCAGGCTCCAGAAATAACCCTTGTCCAGACCCACGCAAATCCAACCTTCAACTAGTATCAGAATTCAACACATTCTTCACAGAAACTATTTCTGACTTGACCAAAACCTTCCCCAACAATACCCCCCCCCCCCCCAATATCTCATTTCTCTCCATCTAACTCCCAACAACCCTCCCTTTATGTTCGAGCTCAAACCTGTCTCCACAAACTTTATAAAAAGACTTCTGTCCAAACTCAAACCCTGTACCAATGCTCCAGACAATATTCCCTCTTCCTTACTAAAATGTGCAGCTGATGGCATTGCTCTCCCAATCAGCATCCTAATTAACATATCCATAAAGGAATCTTATGTCCCTAAACTCTGGCACTCAGCATACATTCTTCCTCTTCACAAAGGAGACAAAAACACCAGCATCTCTAACTTCTGTCCTATTGTTCTCCACTCACCAATTTCCAAAATCCTAGAAAAATGCATCCACTCCCAACAGATGCCCTTCTTGACCCACAACCATCTCCTGACTCCCACCCAGCATGGTTTCCACCCAGGACATAGTACTATAACCACTCTACTCTCTTTCCTTGATACTGTTAGCCAAGCCCGTGATTCTGGACACCTAGTTTCTACTGTTTTACTTGATCTTTTTAAAGCCTTCAATATTGTTTCCCATAATCACCTTCTCCATCATCTCTCAAACCTTCATCTCTCTCCAAATACTATATCTTGGTTCTCTAGCTGTCTGTCAGAAAGATCACAGGCAGTTAAATGGAAGAACTCCACCTCTACCTTCCTGTCTACGACTACTGGCGTACCACAGGGATCTATACTTGGACCTATGCTATTTAATATTTTCATCAACAACTTTCACACTGCCTTTCCTGATTCTAAAATCATTCAATACACAGACGATTCAACTATAGTCTGCTCCGCTTTAAACCCCTTTGAACTGCTGACCAAAACCCAAACTGCTTTTACAACCACTGAAAATTGGATGCAGCAAAACCACCTTTCCCTCAATGCAGATACATCAAAAATCCTACTATTCCCTCCTATGACAAAAATGCTTTTAAAGTCCTTACTCAATCCAACTCACCCATAGAAGTAGTCCCTTCTGCTAAACTCCTTGGTATCACTATTGATGAACACCTCAAGTTTGATATCCACATTCAGCAAAATATTACAAAAACACACCAAAAGCTAGGTATGCTGCACATAAACAATCTCTTTCTATCCAACTTCCCTAGGCATACTCTGGTCACCACCTATCTTCTTCCATCCTTATTATATGGAGCCCCTCTCCTAACTAACCTATCCTCCTCTCTCACTTCCAAACTAGAAAACTGCTACAATAAGATCTCCAAATTTGCTACCAAATCTAAAAATTCCACCCATCACTGCCTTATCCTACAATCATCAAACTGGCTAGAACTCACAAACTACCTGGATTACCTCCAACTCACCACTGCTCAGTTTTATATTTCACCCAACTAAATGTCCAGCTCTAACCAATATCCTCCCCGCTTACACCCCCAGCTGAACACTCAGATCTAAACAGCAAAACTTAATCTCTATCCACAAACCTAAACGTCCTGCTGGCCAGCTTGTTCTATCTTTCTCACTAGGCAAGAAATGGAATTCTTTCCCTGCCATGTTACGAACTACAACTAATTCAGAAAACATCAAATCTCTACTCTTCAAACACCTGTCTACCAAATGGAAATGCACCTGCTTTCACCCGACCTAATTCTTAGAACATGCCCCCAAGAGGTTTTTCCTCCCAGGTTCCTAAGCTCTCTATTACCCATAGCTACTTCACCCATGAGTCAATTTAAGCTCTGATGTCTTAGAGCTAAACAGCACACTAGTACAACTTTGTAAATAGCTTCTTATTTTACATGAGCACAAGTAAAGTGTTATCACTATTACTAATATGCATGTATGTTAAGGTGTTTCCCCAACCACAAGTGACTTGCTCAAATGAAAACTTATTGTAAAATTCATTAATAACAACTCACATTGATTCCTGCTGAATATGCCTAACACTGAATGTACATAAATTGTAACCTATACAATTGATTTCCTGCTGAAAATGCATGACTCTGAATGTACATAATTGTAACCTATTACTATACAATGTTTCTTGTATAGTAATAGGTTACAATTATGTACATTCAGTGTCATGCATATATATTACTACTTTATTTGTATTTGCTTGTTTTTGTATATTCTTTCTTTTTTGCATTTCTTTATCCTGGAGCTTTTCTCCCCGGGCCTCCACTGAAAACGGGTCTTCTGGACCCAGTGGACTTCCCTGGTAATCAAACTGGAAAAATAAAACTTCCTCTTCATTACTGCCTAAATTCCATTTGTTGGCATAAATATAATTTTAGTTCTCCCTTGAATTAAGGCCACAGGCTGAGTCGAGGGGATTTAACCAGTCAACAAATATAAAATAATTAAATGAATAATCTTTTAGATATTTCCTTTCATAACCATGTGTTGGGCTGCTCAGAAATAAAAAAGGAGCTGTGAATGTGGTTAAATAGCTGAGACGCTTACTTTGATGATGACTTTTAGCAGGACAACTGACTGCTTCATATGGGAGCTGAATACAATTTACACAGTTCAGCAGATATAAAACACTGCCAGTATCCCTCCTTTAGTGTGTGTGGTGTGGGTGTATGTAAAATGCCCCAGTTGCTAGATGGTGGTAGGGAATACTCAGGCTTGAGCCCTGTACCTTGAATGTGGGTGGCAAGAGCCTGAATTCCCTACCCACCACCATTTGTAAAAAAAGTTGCAGAGTTATACCTCATATTTGTTCTGTTCTGTTCCTCCTAAAATTGGAGGTTTCTGTATGTTTGTTTTTCCTTGCATAGTCAGTAGTGCAGTGGTGCACTGGTAGGATTATTGCCTGACAGCTACATGTTCTCTGGTTTGATTATTGGCTTGGTTGCCTTCTGTGTGGAGTCTGCATGTCCTCCCATCTTACAAAGACATGTATCTGGAGTGTTTCTCCCTGGGCCTCTACTGAACATTGGCTTTTGTTCCAAGTCAGACTTTCCTGGTTAACAAATGTTAAATAAATAAAAATAACAGGCATTTGAATTTCAGACTTCATAAGCATTGCACCCTACACAGACAAAGAAACACAGGGACAAACATCTACACTTGCCATGTCTGGGAATAGAACCCCTACCAAAGTACTATATCACACTACAACATTATGCTGTTATAGGACACATCATGGAGATTACTGGGCTACTGCTTTCCCAAAGGTGTATTTCAAAGTGAATGACATCAGCAGTCTTGTCAAAGTAGGGCATTTGAATTGTAGTGAGTGTAACTAGCCTAAAAAGCATTGCTCCCTACACAGAGACACACACACACAAACACAATTACCATGTCTGGGATTAGAGCTCCTACCTAACTAGTTTCACACTACAGCATTACACAGTTATAAGATGTGCCACAGAGATTACTAGGCTATTCCTTTCACAAAGGTGTGTTTCAAACTGAATGACATCAGCAGGATTGCCAAAGTAGGGCATTTGAAATGAAATGAGTGTGACTAGCCTAAAAAGCATTGCTCCCTACACAGACAGACACACACACACACACACACACACACACACACACACACACACAGTTGCAATATCTGGGATTAGAACTCCTACCTAACTAGTTTTTCACACTACAACATTACACAGTTATAGGACACACCACAGAGATTGCAGAGCTACTCTTTTCCCAAAGGTGTATTTCAAAGTGAATGACATCAACAGCCTTGCCAAAGTAGGGCATTTGAATTGTAGTGAGTGTGACTAGACTAAAAAGCTTTGCTCCATACACAGACAGTGACACATGCACACAGTTACCATGTGTGGGATTAGAATTCCTACTAACTAGTTTATCACACTACAGCATTATGCAGTTATAGGACGCGCCACAGAGAGGACTGGGTTACTCCTTTCCCAAAGGTGTATTTCAAAGTGAAAGACATCAGCAGGCTTGTCATAGTAGGGCTATGGGGAGGGCAGTGTGTGTGCATGGGCCATAACCCATTCATCTAGAGGTAGACACAGCACACTCAGGCACACACAGGTTTATATTCTGCAGGTACGTGTATACAACTGCTAGATGACTACTGCCTTGTACAGTCATGTTGCACAGCTAGCACGTGCACCACAGAGTCTTTAATGCTGAGGGATACCAGTGGCTAATTTCTACAGTGAGTGACATTTACACATCATGTGGTTGTATCCATTTGACTGTGTGCTGGGTGGGACAGGCCTCATGATGGAAGGCTCTTTGCCACTGTACTCTCTTCCACACATCTATGTATGTGTACTTTTGGCATATTATAGTGTGTTGTCCTTGGATATATGTGTGTATTCCTATCCAATATGTGTGCAAAGCATGACTGGTGCATACTGAGGAGTGTCTGCACTAACATATGCAACTGTCAGATATGTATGGTACACTGTTGTTGGCAGACACGGGCTTCATTTGTTTAAGTGTGTGAGCATGCCCAGTATGACCTTTCAGTATGTTGTTGTCTGACATTGCCTACATTTCTGTCTGACATTGCCTTCATTTCTCTAAGTTTGTGAGCATGTCCAGAATGCCTTTCTATATTGAATGTGTGGATCCATTCCAGGTAGGTTTTACTCCAGCGCGGACCTTTGTGTTCTACACCTACAGCTAGCAAACTGTGTCTGCAGAATATCTGTAGATCTGTTGGCAATATGGGGACAAACTGTGCAAGGGATAGTGTGTACTGTAGGTGACTGTGTCTGTGCTGCTTCTGCTACATGGTACTAGTGTTAGCAGAGATATTCAGACATGTGTACTGTTATACACTGTGATGTTTTATGTCCACAAGTACTGCCAGGTGTACATGTTTGCTCGCAGTGATGTCCTGGGGAACACAGGGTGAATGCAGCCGTGTCCAGTATTGTGGTCAAATGCCTACATATTCATAGAATGTTATGACATTCTGGAGGGGGAGCTGCAGACACTTGCTGCTGGGTCTGTGTATTCAGTTCAGCATCTTGCTACAGTGATGGCAGAGGATCCCATACTTGTACATCCATCAACGTGACAGTATGGCCTTATCTTGCTGTGGCAATACCCCACAGCTGTACAGATTAACACAGGTTACCCAAAGGCAGGTGTCATAAGTCAGGACATTACCCCTATTGTGGTGTGTGGGCAGGTTTGTAGCCATCCATTTTTGTGTTTGCAGCCAGGGATAGTATGTGTGCGTGGCTGTGTGTCAGACTTTGCACATTCCATGCTGCCCATGCTCCCATCTCCCACCTCTATTATTCTATCCTCTTTCATACATTATGCATATATTCTCTGATACTTTCCCTATAGTTATCACCTCATCACAGCTGTGTTTTGGTGTTGGTCCACAGTTCATGCAGTGGGACATGGTGGACATGTTACTGTAGTTTGTCCACATGGCCTTCCATATGGCTTATGTGGAGTGTGTTATGTTGTTATTTGGGTGTCCGTGACATAACATACATTGGCAGTAGCAGGCCATTGCATTCTGTCAGTCCTACAGTTCCAGACTGCCATACAGTATATTCCCCCGGGGTGACAGGGTAGGTATGCTAGGTGTTCATGCCAATACCTTCTTTCAGTATTGATCAGGTGGTGTGGATGCTGGAAGGGTGTTGCTTACAGCTAGGAACACATCTGCATGGGATACCTCTACTGCATGCTGCATTCTTTCACTATTGCCATACACAGGTGGGGGTCATATTGTACATATTCCCAACAGCAGGGATAAGACCGGTGAGGTACCTGTGGGTGGTGTTTGGGTGAGCTGGGTGCATGTGTGTTATGTACACTATTTGCATCTGACTTACAGATATGCATGGGGTATTCCAGTTATGCTGGCTTGTGCAGGGACATCAGCCATTTCCCAATACATCAGTCCTATCACTTTAGTGATCTGCAAGTGTTTGGCCCGACAACATCAGTATTCCCTACTACAAGCTCAGATAATGTGATGCATACCTGTATGTACAATTCCAAGGGCATGTCCATTTCACGGTTACACATTATATACTGTATGTCTGGGGTACTTTTCTCTGTGTACTGCTTGTATATCTAGCCCAACAGTCATGCCATGTCCATCTTTCAGATGGTGACACATATTACCGCCATACAGATACACGGGCTTACTGCGACCATGTGCTATACTGGGGAGCATTTTCTTTGACACTGCAGTTGTGAGGACTTGGCCCTGTCATCGGCACTAGTGGGCAATGGCCACCAGGTCAAACCTCAACATGCATACATACTGACCATTCACACACAATATGAAACACACACCAACCTAACACACTCATACCTGCATATTGTACAAATGCTATAATCCATCCTGCTATCTTGGCCACCTCAGGTCATCTGTGCTCCACTGGTATTATACCTACACATACATGTTACTACATGTCTACATCAGATTGGAGGGGGGCACACCTGACTGTTACTACATTTCTACATGGGATTGGAGGAGGGGCACGCCTGACTGTTTCTACATTTCTACACAGGATTGGGGGGCACACCTGACTGTTTCTACATTTCTACACAGAAATGGGGGAGGTGGTACACCTGACTGTTTCTACAATTCAACACAGAAGTGGGAGGGGGCATACCAGACTGTTTCTACATTTCTACACAGGACTGGGGGGCTCACCTGACTTTCTACATTTCTACATAAGATGGGGGGCACACATGACACTTGTACACATTTTCTATGACTGTACTGGTATGTCAGGTACTCCATTTCATTCTGTATTCTAACCTATCATGCTGACTAGAGGCATATCAGTGTACTACAGCTCTTAGGTTTGATTGACCTACATATCAGTTTCTGACTTCCTACCCTTCAGAACTGACATCCCACTTCTTGACTTGCTGTAGTCTGTCTGTGTAGGCCTGGGGGGGAAGTTACCCATGGCCATCATTCAGAGGCCTTAGCACAGCCTTTGTCTGCTGGCTGAGACTGTTGTTGGGTATGTGAACCTCCCTGACTAGCTTCCTGCAGTGGGTCTTGTCACCATGTGTAGTACTGGCTACTATGATGACACCAGTATTTGTTACAGATCTCATGCTGCCATTATAGGTGTCTACTATCTGCTGGCATCCCATTCACCCACCCAATTCCCTTGCATGCTCACACCCATACCATAGATACAAGTAACACATATTACTCCATTCAGCAATTGGTAAGGAGAGTGACTTATCTTGTGGGTGTGCCAGTATTGAGCATGGTGCTGGAGGGCTGCCTATGTTGGATGCACATAGTACACTCCCTATACATGGTTGAGCACAGGTAGTGTCATGTTTGGCATCCCTTTTACTGTATGTGTGAGTCAGAGGGAGGTGTCATTCCTGGGTCCCTCCTGTGTCAGTGTATGTGCTATGCATTGCCTCTTTGCCAAGACCAGGGCATACTGAGCATGCCTCCTTCTGCCTACTGGGGCACGCTCAGGTTGTTCCTCCTCTGAATCGCTCTGTGCCTGTGCAGGCCTTGGCAATGGTGGAGGGCTGTGTGGCCCTGCCCCATGCTGTTCCTTCTGCAGCTGTTTCTGCAGGATCATATTGCTTAGCATGGCACATACAATGGCAATTTGAGTACATGTATCTGGGGAGTATTGCAAGGTTCCACCACATGTGTCCAGGCACCAGAACCGGGACTTGAGCATCCCAAACACACACTCTATTACATTTCTGGTCTGTGCATGTGCCTCATTATGGAGGTCTTGTTTGGGTGGGTGTGTGCATTTCTGATGGGTGTCAGCCATGGTTCTAGTGTGTAACCAGCATCCCCCACTAGGTGACCGTAAGGGATGTCCCCACTGGCAAATCTCTGGTCTAGCTGGGTCAGATGCCAGATGTAGGAATCATGATAGCTTCCAGGGCAGCCAGCACACACATACATTATTATACTCTGGGCATCGCACACGACCTGGCAGTTTATGGGGGGAAGCCCTTGCAGTTAATGTAGACCATACCCCAATCACCGGGTGGTGCTTTGATGCCTATGTGCATGCAGTCTATATCACCCACTACCTCAGGGTATTCTGCTATTTGGTGGAAGAGATGCATATTGCTGACCAATGCCTCACAGGTGTTGGGGAAATATACGTGCTCACCGGCATGTGCTGACATGGCATCCAGGAACTGGTGGAGTACCCTGGATGCTTATGCCTGTGAGATCCCCATGATATCCCCAGTTGGCCTTTGGAAGGTACCTGTAGCTAGCATTTTTAGGCTTACATATACCTTGGTATCCACTGGGATGGGTTCCCCTCTGTTAGTTCTGTGTGTCAGGCGTGGCCGGCACAGCTCAACAGTTTGCTGTAGGAGGTCCCTGTCCACCCTATAGTGCTTCACTGTCTCCAGCTCATGTAGTCCTTGGTAGGTTACCCTGGGTCTGTACACTCTTCTCTGTCTCCTCATTGTGAGTTGGTCAACAGCATTCTCATCCTTACCACCCTCAGCCTCTTCCACGTGTTGATGTTTGATAGCTATTGCAGCCCCTATCATTTTGTTGTTTTTGTTTGTTAAAATCCCCCCTCTTGTATACACTGGTGGTGTAAAGTATGTGGAAAAAACAGAGGGAAAGGTGTTTGCATAGTTTATAGTAGTGTTCTGAGCTAGGCTCATCTGTTGCCTGTGTCATTGGCTGAATCTGATACATTTCACCTGCCGGCTATGCTAGTTCTCCTAGAGTACCTTCCTACTGCTGTTTTCCCTTCCCATTGCCTTCCTGTTTAAGCTGGTGGGGGGGGGGGGCATGCAATGAAAACACAGTGCCCAAATGTGCACAGAGCTGCTATTTCCTGCTTTACTTTTTTTTCCTTTAAAACCTGGTGCATGGCACACACACCTGCTTAGGCAATGTAAAGAGTGCTAGGCAGCCTCAGACACACCTCATTTGGTTAGCTCTGCTAAGCTAAGGGCAAACCCGAGTCACAGGGCTCCAATCCACTTACAGTATGCCTGACAGCCCCCTTTGATGTCAGCTAATTCCTAGGCTTGCACCAAGCTATTCCTGCTCTTACAGTGTTGGGTGCTGACTAGCACTGAGGGGAAATCTGAGATTCAGTATCATTCCCCTCATTTGCATAGGATTACCTGCTGATGCATAGTTACAAGTCCCACACTGAGCCTCCCCCCTTAGCTCAGCAGATCCTGCCCAGGTGTCCTGCAGAGACCTACAATGCCAGAAAGGCAAAGGGAGAGAATTTGGAGTGCTAAAGTACCATTTTTTGGTTTTTCTTGTTGTTTACTGGTATTTCCACCTAAATGCTCATTTTCTAGCATTTATTGCTTCTCAAAACACTCATTTTATACTGAAAATTGCATTTACTTTTGCCTGCACTTTAAACCAATTGTTTTTGCTGTAAATTGTATTGTTTAATTGTCTCTGGCTTCCCACTCACGTGTGACAGCCATTACTGCACTGTAAAAGTCATTTGTTACCTTTTTCTACAGTATGTACTGAAAAACAAAAAAAAAAACTTGCTATTTTCCCACCTTACTAAGCTAGAATAGTCCAGTTTCAGATACCTGCTGATACCTGGACTGTGTTTGAGCTTCTGTGTTGGCCATACCTTACTTGGGCAAAAAGGAAGTTTCTTTGTTTACCAGTGAGAGTGGGGAGCTCTGAACAGCCTACTTGTCCTTGGAGGAGTGGTTTCTGCCAAGAAACTGTAGCTTTATTGGGCAGTTTAATGTGCCGGGCAGTGCCGGTTAGCTAGGGTTAAACTATCCCGGCTCCACAAAGTCTACTCTTCAGTTTTTCCCTTGGAACTAGACAAACCTTCAACTCTAGCACTCAAACCATTCATTTTACAGCCCAGCACTCAATTCTAGCACTCAAACCATTCATTTTACATCGCAGCACTTGCTTAAAACTCATAACAAGCACTAACTACCCCTAGCACTAGCCCCCTTATACTGTCCAGAAGGACAAGGCTCTCTAATCATCCCCACCAGTCAATCATGAAAACAGATCACTCTACCTATTCAGACATGTCCAAAGGATAGTTTCTGGTGTACCCTCCAGTCCAACTGGTGAATATAGACATTTTGAGGCAATGTTACAACTGCCTCATGTACATAGACAACCCTCTCCTCCTACAACCAAACATTAATATATGCGAGAGATGCAATTATACAGCCAGACTGGAGGCAAAGCACTCTCAAACCAAGACAGGAACTGACAGTCAAGAGGAAAAGGGTAATACTTGCAACACACCACCAGTCTCACATAGACCCAACAAACCAACACAGGCAAATAACACACATAAATACACAAAAACATACTCGAAGGCTCTAAATAAAAATCTGCAAAAGCAACAGAGACCTCCAAAGCAGACACCCAAGCAACCTCCACAACCCATCACTACCAACACATACTTAATCAGTGTGTCATGCAATCACAGCCCTTAAGGCAAAATAACATACCCAACACACTAGTAATAGGTGACTCTATAGTTAGGCACACTGATGTCCCACTAACTAGGCTGGACAAGGAGAAGGTTACAGTTAGCTGCCTGTCAGGTGCCAGGATCCGCCACAAAACACAAGCACTCAGGTCACTCCAGAACAAGTACAAATATGACTCTGTCATTGTACATGTTGGTGTGAATGACCTGAGATGTACCTCCCTGGACTACATGAAAGAGAGACATGGAAGGGCTCTCTGATCATGTAGCCCAGGCAGGTATGACCCTGACCTTGAGTAGCATCCTGCCCTCATCACGAATGATGCCACAGTATAAAGATAAAATGATAAATTTCAACAATTGGCTAAGATTTTGGTGTCATTCAAAGGGGATCCAGTATCTGTCTGCCTGGGATGACATGCTCGACAAGCCTCATTGCTTCACAAGAGATGGCTTGCACCTGTCACCCTTAGGCTTTTAAATACTGGCAAAGGCTCTTGCCACCCCACCATAGTGCCTTTTTTAGGCAAGGCTCAAAAGACAAACCCACCACCATAAACAGCACAAGAAACCAAAAACTGAGGGTAATGCTACTCAACGCCAGAAGTCTAAACCTCAAAATGCATGCACTCAAAGCACTCCTCAGTATGGAGAACATCACTATCTGTGCAGTAACAGAAACCTGGTTTAAGGCTCCAGAGAGCACCCCAGAACTACCAGGCTACAACTCATACTATACCTTTCAGCCACAGAACCCGGACCGAAACACAAAAGGGGGTGTATCAATTTTCATCAAGGATACTCAGACCTCCAGGTTAGTGGTGCAGCACGATGCATCAGAGATCATCCAAGTGCAACTAACAAAGGGCAAAACTGCAATCCAAACTGTAGCTTGCTACAGATCACCCACCTTGACACAGGACCCCCATTCCGCATTTCTGGAGACACTGGGAAATATGAAGGTCCTACCAAACACCCTAATACTGGGTGATTTCAACTACCCAAACATTAACTGGGAGAACTACTCAAGTACTAACACCCTTGCCCAACGCTTCCTGGAATTTATAAAATCAAACACCCTGGATCAACTGGTCAAAACCCCCAACAGAGGGAACAACATATTGGACCTGGTCATCACCAACATGGGCGACTGGTGTTCCACACCTGATGTCAACCCCTTGCTGGTTAGGTCAGACCACTGACTAAGCACTCTGGATAGCCACATTCTGCCCCCATCCCCAGTCAAGGGAACCACCATGAAGAACTATTCAAAGGCAAACTTCAAGTTACTTAAGACAGAGGTGGAAAGGTTCACAGCCCCCAAGCCAATGGACAATGCTGTGCAAACTGCTGAAACCTATACAAAGGCACTCTATGACCATCTGCAAGAATGCATGGATCATGCTTTCCCCAAGTAAAACCAAGACTCACTCCTCCAAGAAAAGTAAACCAGTCTGGTGGACTCCTGCCATAAACAGGCTCTATGATAGGAGGAAACTAGTACAGATAAGAGCAAAATCCCTAGAAGGAAAGACATCCCTGATCAGTATCAGCAAGAAACTACGATCCCTCATTAAATCATCCAAGTCTAGCTTTTAAAGAAATATTGCCAAGGACTCCAAAGATAATCACAAAGCGTTCTTTAGCTATGTCAAGAACCTAAGTGGAAACTCTCATGCTCTGAGTTGGTGCAGAATGGCACAAAATACACAGAACTGACTGATATTGCCAACATCTTGGCAGACAGGTTTAGTGTAAACTTTACACCCCTCTCTCCCCTAAAGGGCCCATAACCATACCAAAAGAATGTAAAGCCCTGACAATCACCGACACACAGATTAAAACAGCCCTATCCAAAGCCAAAAATACAGCCTCAATGGGACCGGATGGTGTCCCAGGCTGGGTCCTACAAGAGCTCCAAAATGAACTAACCCCCCATCTAAACACACTATTCAAACTCAGCCTCTATACAGGCTATGTACCCAGAGAGTGGCACACAGCAACAGTTATCCCAATCCACAAAGGTGGCACCACAACAGACCCTGGGAACTATTGCCCTATAAGCCTGAATAGCCTGGTCTGCAAGGCTAGAGGTTCATAGGTTCATACTAGGCTATCTGCCCTTGGGCATTTATAAGCCTAGCCAGAGTGTGTTTGGCTTTCGCCACCCATTTTAAATGAATTTTGCTATGCCCTTTTTCGAGGTTAGTATACTGTGCCTCTGTCTAAAAGTGACACAGAAGTGATACCTGGGGTAAACCTATGATCTCCCATCCACTCATCAAGATTCCTCTTGAAGAGAGTCAATGAGGGACTCTGCCTAACCTGGACTGGATCTTAATTCCAGAGTGAAGGGAGCCTCTGGGTTATGAATCTGTCCCTCCAGCATGTCCTATTTATTTCATTGCTGAGGTTCAAGTCTCTCAAGCGCGTAGCTCGATGGGATTTGGATTTTCTGAGGTGCAGCATGCCCATTAATTCCGGGTTGGACATGGCTTTATACATCAGGCACAGATCGCCTCTGAGCAGGAGGTATGCCACTGAGTAGAGCTGGAGTTTCTTTAACCGGGCAGCATATGGTATCTGTTTGAGCCCTTTGATCCTCTTGGTGAGGTACTTTTGGGGTCTTTCCAGTTGCTGCAGGTGTCTGGTAAGGTACATCCCAAAAGGGTCATTGTACTCAATTATGGGCCTGATGAGGGATGAGTAAAGAGGCACGATGACCTCCCCTGATCTAGATGTGAATCCCTTCATGATTAGGTGGGCTATATAAAATGTTTTTCTAACCACTTTGGCCACATGGTTTTCAAATGAGAGATTGCTATCAACTTGGGTCCCCAGGTCCCTAATTACTTCTTCCGTACTTAATGGATTACCACCTATGTGGTAATTTGTGGGCACTTTGTATTTGCCAAAGGGGATGACTATACACTTTTTGGCATTTAGCTTGAGGCCATGGCTCTGGCGCCAGTTGTCTGTTTCTATGAGGCCCTTTTGGAGGATGCTTGTGTCAGCTGGAGAGTCGATTATGGTGCCTAGTTTGCAGTCATCTGCGAACTTGGTCAGCCACAGTCTTTCCGTGTTGGCCTGTAACTCCGAGAAATATATACCGAACAAGAGAGGTCCCAGGACTGAGCCTTGTGGGACGCCACTTGTAACTGGTTTGGAGTCTGACATGGCTCCAGTAATTCTAACCATGTGGGTTCTGTCCTTGAGCCAGTTTGCAACCCATCTAGTGACATAGGGGTTTATATTTAAGCTGGTGAGCTTATCTATAATGCCCGAGTGGGGTATTGTACCGAAGGCTTTTGCGAGGTCCAGGTAGGCTGTGGACCACCTTCCCCTCATCAATGGCCTTGGTGACTGTTTCAAAGAAATCAACCAGGTTTAAGAGGCAGGATCTGCCCTTAACAAAGTCAAACTGGGTAGGATCCAGTGTCTGTAGGTCCCCAATATCTTTATTTATGAGGTCCATGATGATCCTTTCCATAGCTTTGCAGACCAAGCTAGTCAGGCTTATGGAGCGATAGTTTCCAGGATCCGTTGAGGCACCACCTTTGTGGAGAGGGACCACTGTTGCTGTACGCCACTCTTTGGGTACATATCCTGTAGTAAGGCTCAGATTAAACAGTAGTTTTATGTTTGGGTTTAGCTCTTCTTGGAGTTCATGTAGCACGCAGCCCGGGACACCATCTGGTCCCATTGATGCTGTGTTTTTTGCTTTGGAGAGGGCAGCTCTTACCTGAGCATCTGAGATGTCAGGGGGCAGCACTCTGCTGGGATAGATATTTGCCCTTTTGGTGGGGGGGGGGAGTTTGCGCTGAACCTGTCAGCTAGGATGTTGGCAATGTCTGTGGGTTCGGTGTATTTTTTGTCATTTTTGGACTAATTCTGAGCATATCTGGGAATTCCCACCCAGGTTCCTAACATAACTAAAGAAAGCCTTGTGGTTATCCTTAGTGTCCTGTGCAATTTTTCTCTCGAAGCTGGCCTTAGACAATTTTATGAGTGCCCGTAGTTTTTTGCTAATACTGATCAGAGATGCCTTCCCTTTTTGGGATTTTGCTCTATCATGTAGTAGCTTCCTCCTTCTATTGTATAGTTTGTTTATGGCTGGGGTCCACCAGACAGGATGCCTGCCTTTGGAGGATTGGGTCTTGGTTTTATTTAGCATTGCATGATCCATGCATTCCTGAAGGTGTTCATAGAATGCGTTTATAAAGGATTCTGTGGTCTGGGCCATATTTTCCACAGGCCCGGGGGCTTTGAAGTATTCCACCTCAGTTTTGAGGAGTGTGAAATTTGCTTTAGAGAAGTTTTTCACTGTGGTTTTCTGGGCAGGTGGTGGGGTCGGGATGTGAATATCCAGTGAGATTACTTTATGGTCTGATCTTACCAGTGAGGGATACACTTCTGGTCTGGAGCATAGAGCCCCCATGTTGGTGATGATCAGGTCCAGTATGTTTTCCCCTCTTGTGGGAGTGTTAACAAGTTGTTCCATAGCATTTCAGTTTATAAATTCTAGGAACCTTTGGGCTAGGGTGTTGGAGCTAGAGTAATGCTCCCAGTCTATGTTTGGGTAGTTGAAGTCGCCCAATACAATGGTGTTTGGAGAGACCTTCATATTTTCCAGTGTTCTCAGGAAGGCCGAGTGGGGTTCCTGGGTTTGGGAGGGTGGTCTGTAGTAGGCTATAAACTCGAAGGCAGTTTTACTCACTGTTAGTTGCACATGGATAGTCTCTGATGCTTCGTGCTTTGCCACCAACCTGGAGGTGTGGGTATCTTTGATGAATATCGATACTCCCCCTCCTTTTGTGGTTCGGTCCAAGTTTTGGGGCCGAAAAGCATGGTATGAGGTATAACCTGGTAGTGCTGGGGTGCTCTCGGTAGCCTTGAACCAGGTTTCTGTTACTGCACAGATATCGATGTTCTCCATGCTAAGGAGAGTTTCGAGTGCATGCATCTTGAGGTTTAGACTTCTGGCGTTGAGTAGCATTACTCTTAGTTTCTTATCCCTTGTGATACCTATGTAGGTGGGTTTGTCTTTTGAGCCTTGCCTAAAAACGGCACTATGGGGGTGGCAAGAGCCTTTGCCAATATCTGAAAGCCCAGGGGTGACAGGTGCAAGCCGTCCCTAGCGAAACATCGTGGCTTGTCGAGCATGTCATCCCAGGCTGACAGGCATTGGATCCCCTTTGAATGACACCAATACCTAAGCCAATTGTTGATATTGATCATATTGTCTTCATATTGTGGCATCATTCTTGGTGAGGATAAGATGCTACTCAAGGTCAGGGTCATACCAGCCTGGGGTACATGCTCAGAGAGCTCCTCTATGTCTCTTTTCATGTAGTCCAGGGGGTACGTCTCATGTCATTCACACCAGTATGGACAATGACTGAGTCATATTTGTACTTGCCTTGGAGTGACCATCATCATGGAACTCATTAACAGAGACATTGGGAACCTATAAACTTTGGACCCCACCCAGTTTGGCTTTGTTAAGGGCAGATCATGCCTCCTAAACCTGGTGGACTTCTTCGAGACAGTTACCAAGGCATTAGACGAGGTTAAGGAGGTCCACACAGCCTACCTAGACCTCACAAAAGCTTTCAACACCATTCCCCATTCTGATATTATAGACAAGCTCACCAACCTGAACATTAACCCCTACATCATGAGATGGGTTGCAATTTGGCTCATGGACAGAAACCACACAGTGAGAGTTGCAGACTGTAGGTCCGACTCTAAATCGGTTACAAGTGGTGTCTCCCAGGGCTCAGTCCTAGGACCCCTCCTGTTCGGTATATACTTCTCAGAGGTACAGGCAAGCACAGGAGGACTTTGGCTGACCAAGTTTGCAGACGACTGCAAACTAGGGGCCATAAATGATTCTCTGGCTGATACAGACACCCTCCAGAAGGGTCTCACTGAGACAGATACCTGGTGTCAAAATCATGGCCTCAAGTTGAATGCCAAAAAGTGCATAGTCATCCCCTTTGGAAAAAACAAAGTACCCATGAACTACCACATAGGTGGTAGTCCCCTAAATACAGAAAAAGTAATAAGGGATCTGAGGACCCAAGTAGATAGTAATCTCTCTTTTGATAATCATATTGCCAAGGTGGTTAGAAAATCCTTCTATGTGGCCCACCTAATTTCAAAAGGGTTCGCATCCAGATAAAAGGAGGTTATTGTGCCTCTCTACTCATCACTTATTAGACCCATTATAGAATACAATGCCCCATTTGGGATGTACCTTACAAGATACCTTCAACAGCTAGAAATACCACAGAAGTACCTCACCAAGAGGATTATTGGTCTCATACACATGACCTATGCAGCCCGACTAAAGAAGCTCCAGCTGTACTCGGTTGCATACCGCTTACTCAGAGGCGATCACTGCCTGACATACAAGGCCATGTCCAACCCAGAATTGATGGATATGCTCCACCTAAAAAAAAAAACAATCCCTGCGAGCCACTCAGTCTAGGGATATAAACCTTACCACAATGTTAAATAGGATGTGCTGGAGGGATAGATTCCTTACCCAGAGACTCCCCATGCTCTGGAACAAAATTCCAATATACATCAGGCAGAGCCCCTCACTAGCACTCTTCAAGAGAAACTTTGACGGGTGGATGGGAAACAGAAAATTTACCCCGGGGATCACTGCAGTGGCTCTGCTGGACAGAGGCACAGGGAACTAATGGCTCTGCTGGTCAGAGTCACAGGGAACTAATCTAAGGGGGTGGCGAAAGCCAACACACTCTGGCTAGGCTTATAAATGCCCTTGGGCAGATAGCCTAGCACTTACCTATAAACCTATGAACCACTGTTCACTGGCCATGTTGTCTTCTGCCTGTCATTGAGTATAATGGCAAAATAGTGATTTTGGTTAGAATGCTTATTTTAGTTTTTTTTAATTTTTCTCCCAATCCCATTTGCGCACTGCTGCCCTATGCTTAAACAGCCGAAATCGGCTAAAAAAAATTAAAAATTTTTTTGTAACTGTTTTCCATGCCAGTGGCCAAACATTTGGCCATTGCCATGCTTTCAACATAATATCCACCCTTTATTTGGATCTGTCATGGCTCCGTTTTGTAGTTTGCAGAAATGTACTCGGTTACTAACCGAGTGCATTTCTGCAGATTACACTAGTCCTGCATGGCTGGCTACTAGCTTCCTGGATCGCAAATTGACCTCATTTTCATGGATTTCACCTGCAAGTGGGGTAATTTGCATACAGGAGCTGAGTCCATGCAGGACTAGTGCAGGAGCGCTTGTGCATGTCCCTACAGCTTATTCCTGGATTGCATGGCAGACATATTGCCTACTGGAGCTCCTGCACTAGTCCTGCACACTGTGCAGGGCTTGCTGAATCTGGGGGCCTATTTCTCTATGTTTAAGCAGGAGGGCAAGACCCCCTGCACCCCCACACACAATGCAAATTAAATATATCAACTTTGACATCACAATACCACAACAGAAACTGTAAATACACTGATACAAGCTGTACAATTTCATTCCTTAATTTCAACACAACACCCCCTATAAAGGTAACTAACGTAGTTCTTCAAAATATCACCGGTCACAATAAAAACAAATACATATAGCACACTTACCATCAACTTAAAACAACTAAACTTTCACTTCCAAACCCTAAAATATTCCATACCTACCGTAAGATTCAGTATATCACAACATAATGGCCGCCATAGCTATTTGTTACAAACTACTACCCCTTAAAGGAACACCATCCAATTTAGATCTACACCGCGGAAGACTTACTTACATTTCAAAAGTCTCAGATTTGATATTCTACACTTTCAAGAAATGAAGTTTTCATGATTTTCATCTTGCTATTTTGAAGTTTGACATTTTGGTATTTTGTGATTACAAAATAGACCCCTATATACATATATATGTATATCTGGATTCCCCTCACAAGCTTGAGGTTTCAAAACTTCAAACTGCAAATGTTTGAGACGAAAAGATTGAAGTTTTGAAACTTTGAACATTTTGAATGGAGACCACAGTACAGCACAGACCAGGAAATTTATCATTTTCCTCACTGTAGTCTGATTTTGGAGTTGGCATATTTATTTAGCTGGGGGTATGGGGGGGCAGGAGGGCTTGATCCCCTTCAAAAATGAAAAACAAAATTTTTTTTTTTTTTTAATACAATTTTGAAGTTTCAAAACTTCAATCTTGACATTCGAAATGTCGACCATGGGAAAAAAAACACAACAAAAACTTACCTTCACGCTGCTAGCAGGGGTCTATGCCCCCCTTCACCCCCATGGGGAAATCCGTGCCCCACACCCCCTGGAACTTAAATAGACCAACTCCGAGATCGCACTAGTGTGGAAGATGGAACATTTTCCATTCTGCACTATTCGGAGATGCCGGTTCCACATGGTCGACATTTCGAATGTCAATCATATGGTCTCAGCCATATGGTCTTCGACATTCTGAAATGTCGACTATGTGAAGGGGACCCACATTTTATATATATATATATATATATATATATCTATATATATATATATATATATATATATATATATATATATATATATATATATATATGTACATATATAGGGCATACTTTTCTTTATTGAAATTGCATTATCCTGAAAAAGAAAAGTACAACAAAAATGCACTTTCATGAAAGCTGATTCGCCGAATCGGAAAAATAAAAAAATAATAAGCATTGCAAACAGTTTTTCGGGGGGCGGCAACCCCCACACCCCCGCTAGTTAAGTATACTAACTCCAAGATCTCACCACAGTGGGGATAAGAAGTATATTATTTTGCCCACTGTAGTGTGATTTCAGAGTTAGTATATTTAAGTAGCTGGGGTATGGGGGATGCAGCCCCCCATATGGGGGGGGGGCAAAACTGTGTTTACAATGGTTATTTATTTATTTTTCTGAGTCGGTAAATCGGCTTTCATGAAAGTGCACTTTCGTTGAAGTGCACTTTTGCGGAAGTGGGCTCGACCTTCTGTTTGTCGAAGTAGACCCAGATATACATATATAGATATGTATACTTTTTGTCCTTCAGCTTAGTAACTGGACATAACACACTTTTTGGTATGTTTTATTTGTATTAGTTAGAGTTAAATTCATGCACATGTGAACACTTCACACAAGATAAGCTTGTACAGCCATAATTCTCTTTTAAAGATGAGCAAAACAGAATAAAATCAAGACAATATCAAGATTAGGTGTGTGGAAAGGGATTACTGGAAAAATCCATTTTAAAATACTAAAATACTCTATTCAAAGTAAGAAATGTATTGCTTAACTGCTAATGAGAAACAGGATCTGCTGGTACTTACTTCTCAAGGTCGATGACTCCATGTGGGATGCCAGTTGGTGTAAAACTTTCTCCCATTCTATACTTTTTCCTCTGAAGACCTGCAGCACATCAGAAGCAGATGCTTCGGTTATGGTGAGTTATGGAAGAAAAAGCACAACAAAAATGGGTTTAGCTGTTTCAGTTAATACAAGTCACATGAAACAAAACAGCCAAATTAATGCAGTCATCTTCCATCATTTTATGCCTTTTTAAAATGTTTCCAGTGCTTTGTACTTTTAATTTTCTGCTTTTTAAATTCAGCATGGCACACAATGCCTCAACAAGCCAAGGATGACTGATTCTGTGTATGCATGCACACAGTCACACACACACACACACACACACACACACACACACACACACACACAGCCAGTTGTTATATTTTCTTTAAATATATTTGTATTTATTTTATGTTTCTTAACTGTGTGTGCAGGCTATGGACTCCACCCACCACCAGGCCCATAAGGACATATATTGAAAAAAAGTAAACATATAGATATAGATATAGATATAGACATAGACAGTGAGAGACAGAATTACAGATAAATAAATACATCAACACAATGTAGTGCAATCCATTAAACAGCATATTTTTGGAAAATGGAAGGAAACTAGAGTACAGAAAGTCCATATAACCACATGGTTAAGCATAAAAAAACTTCCCACAGACTGTAATAAAAAAATCAAGATTGAATGCCATTCTCTAGAGCTATGAGGAAAAACGTTGCCAGTGAGTTAGCATATATCATCTATTATAATATGCATTTTTTTAAAGAAACAGCAGCATTATAATACGTCAATAAGATGACAAAGTCAGTCTGGGGAACTATAGATTAGAGGGGTGAGTGATTTTATAATGCAAGACTTATTCAGAAAAAAGTTCAAGTTGCACTCGCTGTAGACATTTCTGGGTAGATCACCAGACTGGCTTCAAGTCATTCACATCCATGGCTTTTTGTTGAATAACATAAAATTATGAGCAGGTCACAACACTTCATTTACTTTAGCACAATGGTACTAATATTTTCTTGCAACCTGCCTGTACATTTAAAGAAATCCTTTATAGTTTCAACAGCTCAGAGCTTGCATAATGCTCTTCATGCACTCTGAATACCCTGGACTTGTGCTGTGAAGGATTTTGATAACCGTGCACATGACATGATCTGCTATTCTTTATATCTGATAACCATGCACATCTGTTTTTTTTGCTCTGTTTTAAGAACTAAATGATCCCGGGGGACCAACAATTTCTCCCTAGGTTATCTTTGTCTTTTCTTCTGTCTTTTATCTCTCCTTGTTTATATCTGCTACTGACAGCATCAAGTCTATTTATCAGGGTTAGAAGATGAACTCAGTCTGTTGATTCCAACAGTGTAAATCCAAAAAATCATTCCAGTGAAGGTGTGAACATTTTGTACTGGAATAATTAATATAATACAGGATGGGGTTACTGTGTGATGTTTTGTTCAATAACTAAATCATTCTAGAATACTTCAGTACTAAAAGCTGCACACACAAATGCTTGTTAATGCTTGTGGGTGGCACAGTGGTGCAGCAATTTGCATCGTTGCCTCACAGCAAGAGGTTCTCCAGTTCGATTTGTGGCTGGAGTACCTTCTGTGTGGAGTCTGCATGCACTCTCTGTGTTTGTGTGGCTTTCCTCTGGATACTCTGGTTTCCTCCCATGTTACAAACACATGCATCTGGAGGGTTTCATTATATTTCATAGCATTACATTTGTTTTGTGGCAGAAGGTGACTATAAGTGCATTTAGTCTGTTACATAACTACATTTAATATTCTACTCCCTCAGCCCCTCTTCTACCCTTCTTACTTCATTCCTACTCTCTCTCAGATGCCTCTCTAGATTACTTCTCTACACATATTCTAGTAGTTGCAAATTCAATAAAGCTCACACTATCATTTTTTTTCCATGGCTGCATCATGGTCCAATGCGAAATGGGCCCAACGTGTTTTAGATTCAGTAAAGTCCATGTAGGGGACTTCAATCATGCACATTCACATGCATCAATGGAATGCTTTGTGGGTTGCAAATTTCAGCATAAGTAGCTGAATTTTATGCTAATGAAACAAACTAACATGGTGGAGCGATTCAACAACCCTCCACACAACCGTGTAGCCTCCATGTCCGTGTTGGAAGTGTACACAAAATGTTTCTGCATACAGGAGCCTACATGGAAGCAAGGGCAATATTGAAGTCCTGAAATAAGGACAGAATGCTCATGGAAAAGTTAAAAGCACACATTTAATGGCTGAGGATGTCTAAAAGAATCAGGGATGTATATCAGATCACTATAAATGTTATAATATTTATTTTAGCACAGTTTTGCTCAATGCACCACTATGCACAAAACATTTGAAAATGAATAATAGAAATGTAATTTAAAAGATGAGGATAATGTATTGCCACAACAGGTACAGTAATACCCTGCAATGTGTCTTTAACTCCATGCTCCCATGCTGTTGCCCAGCTTACATGGGATGGCTACTATCCATGTAGTTTCCAGGCTGTCAGCATAGTTATTATGTAAATGATGTAAAAAAGCAGTGGATTCGCTGAATCACAAAAAGCAGGGACCATGTAGAGCTGTTCACTCCGTGTAAGCACCTACACAGTGTTTATGTTTTCCATGGTTGTTGATGACATCGGGGGGGGGGGGGTGTCAGGTAACTTTGTTGTTATTTTATGCAGTCTTTTGTGCATGTGTATGCAGTGCCTCGCTTCACGCAAAGGGCAATGGTTATGCAATTCTTATTTGTTTGAGCAGACCACACTTGTACCAGACATGAGTTAGATATCCAGAAATAGAAACTGGATGCATTCAATCAATATTGATGAGAACTCTGGACATCATTCAAACCCAGTAATTGGGGCTGCACTCTACTAATTCCCTCTAGTTATAGACCTTTGCTTGAATAGTCCTCTGGTGACAACTGTTAGGTGTTGGACTAGGGTACAGATAGTCTTAGGTTCCAGGGTATGTTAACTTTTATCATACTGTGCTGTCATTGTAGGCCATGGAAATTAAGTTCAATTATCAGTAAAAAGCATATTCTGTAGGTATCATGACAACAGAGATGAAATTATAAAAGGTTTTACATGATTTGCTGTCATTATGCACAGCTGTGCTCTGCTGCATGTCAGTGTGCAGAGCACAATACTGTGCACTGCACCAGGAGTTTTAAATTTTGTTAATTATATCCTAAGCAGGTGAATGTCATTTAAAATAGGCAATACTAGATGGTGGTCCTAATCAAGAAATGTATAAGGTATGCATACAGCCTACATTCTAATTTTCCCTCGATACTTCAACAACAATGAAGTAGAGACTTGGAACTTTTAACCAACATAAAGCTAGGGGCTGCTGCAGCTATTCTACATCTGTATATCCTCAAGGGTGAAGTCAGTGCTGCTGGTGCTGCTGACAATAGACCGAGGCCATGGAGGAGAAGAGTGTTCAGGCCCAGGGTAACATTCCAGGAGCTACATGAGCTGGAGATTGTAGAGCGCTACAGGGTGGACATGGACACATTACAAGAACTCTGTGAGCTCTGCCGGCCTCAACTCAGAGCCAGAGCCAACCAAGGGGAACCCATCCCAGTGGAAATTAAGGTATGTTTAGCCCTTAGAATACTAGCTACAAGTACGTTTCAAAGACCAACTCAGGATATGATGGGGGTCTCACAGGCATCAGTATCCAGGGTACTCCACCAGTGTAGATTAGAGTGTATGTGCTGTATCTTTAAAAGGCATATCAAGGACTGAACATGCACATATAAATACTGGGCATGTGCTATTCCCAGTGCCAGTTTGAGAGTGCAGTCAGACAGTGAGCATGTATGGTTGCAGTAGTTAGTTTGCATATAAGTTACTTAAGTTAAAGTCAGTACGCTTCTGTTGTGATGTCTTTGTATATAATAAAGCTGTTTGAACAGAACCCACGAAGATGGAGAGAGATATGGTGTCAGAATCGGGATTCCAGAGGATGATATTCAGAGCCATGAGGTGCATAGATGATAGTGAAGGTAAACTAAAAGAAACGAGCCAAAAAAGAGCCAGAAAAGAATCAAAGGTAGAGAGAATTTGCATCAACTACATATTTTATAAAAAAGATAAAACATAACATTACAAGGGCACAAACCGCATTATTAAGCAAGTGGGAGGCACAAAAGGTTTAATAAAAAAACAAAATGTTTAAAATTAAGATATTTGATGAAGATATTATCATAAAAGCAAAACGAGTATGTTTAAAGCAAATCTACCATGTTTAAAGCAAAATGAGCATGTTTAAATCAAAACGAGTATGTTTAAAGCAAAATGAGTATGTTTAAAGTGAAACGAGTATGTTTAAAGCAAAACGAGCAAGTTTAAAGCAAAACGAGTATGTTTAAAGCAAAATGAGCATGTTTAAAGCAAAACGAGCATGTTTAAAGCAAAACGAGTATGTTTAAAGCAAAACGAGCATGTTTAAAGCAAAACGAGTACGTTTAAACTGAAACAAGTATGTTTAAAGCAAAACAAGTATGTTTAAATTAAAAAGAGTATGTTTAAAGGAAACAAGCATGTTTAAAGTGAAATGAGTATGTTTAAAGCAAAACAATCTTGTTTGAAGCAAAATGGGCATGTTTAGAGTAAAACAAGCACAAGAAAAGTACAATGGGCTTGGAAAGAGATTAAACGAGCAAAACTAATACAATGAAGGCAAAAAGGACACACTAAGCATAAATAAAGGAAGGTGACTGGCTGTATATTGGCAAAGTGCTGTGTTTTGGCATAGCTACGGCTTTGTATTGTATCAAGGGCATATTTGAGGTACCTCAAAGTGTGTAAATCTGCTTACAGTGTGTGCTTATTACTGTGCATGTATTCTGAAGAGTTTATTTGTGTGAAAAGTGCAACTATTTCATAAAGTACAGTCAAAGTATAGCCAATTTCGAAAAGTTTCTTGTGCTGGTTGTGTCTATTCACAAAGTGCCACAATTCCAGAGTGTTTCTTGAACTGTAAAGATTGCCTAGAAAGGTACCACCATTTTGGGGAAGTTTCATTGTGCTGTCTACAGTTTATTTGCGAAATGCAATTACTTTGAAATGTTATTGACTCTGAGCTTCTCTTGCCCAGTTCATTCACATCATGCAGTTATTTGAAATGTTTTTTAAAATTATGATAAAATACTTTTGCAAGACAATAATTTCAAGAGTATTACAGTGCCTGAGACACATATCTCGTAAATTTCAGTTATACAAAGACTTGTTGTGCTATTGGGCAAAGTTACAAATACTGGCATACATTTCTGACATATGTGCATGTGCATGTGTCTGTGCTTATTTACAAAACCCTTCACTGGTATGTGTTAATATGGCAGATGGATTTCAAAAGCCCTTACCACTTGTATTTGATCAGAATATTGCAGAGAACTGGAGAATATTTGAGCAAGAGTACAATATTTTCATATAAGCAGCTTATTCAGATAAAGATGCATGCACCATGGCATTCATTTTGCTAAACCTAGCTGGGTCAGAGACCATAGAAAAAGAGCATTCATTTGTGTATGCGCCAGCAGTATATGAAGGAGAAGGTGAAAATCATCATATTGTTATACAGGCTGAATCAAGGGAAGACCCTGAGTGTTTGAAGCATAACTTCAGAGAAATTTATAACCCCCAAACAAATATTACAGTAGAGAAGCATTTGCTTTACACAAGAGATTAGAAACCAGGGGAAACTTTTGCAGCTTATATAGCTGACCTGTGAAACAAAGCCAAAATGTGTTCGTTTGGTGACTTAAAAGGTGAGTTAATAAAAGGCAAGCTCATGTGTGCTTTTACTTAGTGCTGCTTTGAGAAAGATTATGCTTCATGATAGTGATTTAACATTGAGTAAAGCCACAGAGGTTTGCCAAATCTCTGAAGTCACAGAAAAACACACAAGTATGCTTGCAAGTGACAAGAGTATGGTTTCAGTAGGCTCCAGAGCAAATATAGACAGCATGCAACATGTGGCAAACAGAAGTAGGCCAAAGCACATGCAATCACAACCCCTACTGGTTCATCAGGGAAACCACGTAGTTTTCCAACAACTTCTAAGATCAGTTCAGTTAAAGGAGCATGCTCAGTGCAGTACAAATGTGAATTGGCAAAACCCAAATCCAGCTTTATTGTTAACTGTCGCAAGTGTGGTGCCAGTCATGAGTCTAAAAGAGAAAATGCTTAGCATCTGGTCAGCAATGCCACAAGTGTAAAAAAATAGAACCATTTTCAAAAGTTTTGCAAATCAGGCAAACCCTACACAGTTGTAAAGAAGGGTCGCACAAAAAAGCAAATTGATGAAATCGAGTCGCAGCAGTCAACTTTTTATGTAGATAGTGTTCCAGTGATTTGTGAACGAGTTGATGCAGTGAATTTATTGGCAAAGAGTGAAGTGTTTGTACACTCCTGATCAATGGTAAATCCACAGACCTTAAAGTAGACACTGGTTCAAAGTGTAATGTTATATCTGTAGACATATTTACTAAAGTGAAAACTAATGAACACCTCAATGTGGCCAGTAGTGTTGCTTATGGGGTGAAGAAATTCAAACTGAAGGCTCAGTGATGCTTTCATGTTATTTAGCTAAGAACTGTTACAGCTTGTTATTCTATGCAGTACGAAGACCGGACAGTCTTTATTGGGTATCGAAGACAGTTTGAGAATGAATCTTTCTTTTACCAAAAGAAGCTCATCACATAAGTGCATCTCCTAGTTCCAATTTTCGAAGACCGGTACAGTCTTTATTGGGTCTCAAAGACAGTTTGAGAATGAATCTGCTTTCTTTTACCAAAAGAAGCTATCACATAAGTGCATCTCCTAGTTCCAGTTTTCGAAGACCGGTACAGTCTTTATTGGGTCTCAAAGACAGTTTGAGAATGAATCTTTCTTTTACCAAAAGAAGCTCATCACATAACTGCTTCTCCTAGTTCCAATTTTCGAAGACCGGTACAGTCTTTATTGGGTCTCAAAGACAGTTTGAGAATGAATCTTTCTTTTACCAAAAGAAGCTCATCACATAAGTGCATCTCCTAGTTCCAATTTTCCTGAAGCCATTTTTCTCAGAGTATGCTTATGCTTTTGATGACAAGTTGGGCAGACTTCTAGTTGTGTACTCCATGAAGTTAGACCCAGAAGTCATGCCAGTAGTCAGACCAGCAAGAAGATTTCCGATAGCTATGCAGGATAAAGTTAAGGCTCAGCTGGATAAAATGGTGCAGCAAGGTGTAATTTGTCCAGTTACAGAATCAACTGAATGGGTGTCATCTATGGTAGCAGCTCACAAAAAAGGCTTAGATTAAATCAGAATATGTATTGACCCAAAAGATTTGAACAAAGCATTAAAGAGACTGCATCATCCAATGTGTACAGTTGAAGAGGTTGCAGCTCTAATACTGGATGCCACTGCTTTTTCTGTCTTGGATGCAAGATGTTCATTTTGGCAAGTGATGCTTGATCACAAATCCTCATTACTAACCACTTTTGGTACCCTGTTTGGCAGACAGATTCCTAAGGATGCCATTTGGAATAAATTCTGCAAGTGAAGTCTTCCAGTGTGCAATGGAGCAATTTTTTTCAGGTTATCCTTGTGCCATAATAGTAGATGATTTATCTACTATCTACTACTAGGCAATGGTGAAGCAGAGCATGACAGAAATCTAAAGAGAGTTCTAGACAGAACACGTGAAGTAAACTTGAAGCTCAGTCCTCTAAAGTGCAAATTCAGACTTCCAGAAGTTACATATGTAGGTCATTTATTTACCAGTACTGGCTTGAGACCAGACCTGATCAAGCAAGCAGCTATTCTTGAGATGTCAGCTCCAGACAATATTCAAGCTCTACAGTGTTTCTTAGGCATGGTCAACTATTTAGGCAAGTTTATACCAGATTTCAGTGGATTGACAGCTCCTTCAAGAGAGCTGATTCACAAAAATGTTACATGGTCATGGTTAGAACAGCAGAAGAAGGCATTTGAAGGCCTTAATCAGAAAATTGCCACCCTACCTCCATTGAGATACTATAATGTAAATAAGCCAGTCACCTTTTCCTGTGATGCTTCAAAATTTGGTCTTGGCACAATTATTCTTCAAGAGGGCAGACCAGTAGCCTATGAATCTAGAACACTTACCCAAATTGAAATGCTGTATGCTCAAATTGAGAAAGAACTTTTGGCAATAGTATTTCAATGTTCAAAGTTTCATGATTACATTTATGGTTGAGCTATACAGAATAAAAGTGACCACCAACCTCTTGTTACTATTCTAAAGAAGCCTATGGATTCAGCTCCAGTGAGATTACAAAGAATCATGCTCAAATTACAAAAGTACAATTTCAAAATGGCCTATACAAAAGGCAAACTACTCTATCTGGCTTATACCTTATCCAGATCACCCAAAAATATGACAGAACAGCTTGACACAGAGAATTTTGACTTTGACATGATGGCAGTGTGTAATTTCTCTACCATTAGGCCTGATGAGCTGAGAGATCACACAAAGACTGATCCAGATTTGCAGAAGCTAAATCACTACATTAATATTGGTTGGCTGTCAAAGCAATGTAGTGTACCACCTGAAGTGCAAACCTATTTTCCTTACAGAGGTGAAACATTGATGGAAGATGTCATTATTTTCAAAGGTCCTAAAATTGTTATTCCTGCTTCCTTACAACAAGAATACATCCAAATTTTGCATTATGGTTATCCAGGTTCAGCCTCCACTAAGACAAGAGTGAGAAAAGTAGCATTTTGCCCTTTATTACTGAAAGACATTGATAATGTACTTTCTTCTTGTTTAGTATGTAACTGCACTAGATTGCATTTGCAAAGAGAACCACTTCAGCTAAGTCAAGTTCCTGAACTACCTTGGTCAACAGTAGCTATTGATATCTTCGAGTGGGACAATCAACACTACTTAGTATTGGTAGACTCTTATTCATATTGGTTTGAGATTGACTTACTACCTAATTTTACATCCATTACTGTTATTACTAAGTTGAAATGTCATTTCTCAGTCCATGGTAGTCCAACAAGGCTCGATTATTCAAGAAGCATTCTATCCAGAAGTCCAGTTATGATACATCGAGCAGATTTCTTCATCCGTTGAGGGAAGGAGAGACAGTGAGAATACAAACGGCAAAAGATTTTGACCAGATTGTTCAAGTTACAGGTATATATACAGAGCTGCGATCCTACCTTGTAGAACCTGAGGGTGTGCAGTATAGTAGAAATCACATACATCTTCCTGTACCAGGATCATCATTGCAGCATTGTTCCTGTGATACAGACTCTAGATCTCAGAGCGAACAGATGTTGTTCCTATCCCAGAGTGTTTTTCAACTTCTAATTCCATTCTTGAAGATGTTCCAAATACTTCCAAGACTGAACATTCTGTAGAGACAGCTCCAGTTGCTAAACCTAATTCCCAGTTTTATGTCACACAATATGGTTGAATATCCAGGCCCAGTATGAAATGCATAGCAACATGGACTTAACTGTATATATGTACCCAGTCTTGTATAATTCCATGACAAAGAACTACTTGTATTATCTGCATACCAAATAGATTCATAATGTTGCATAGATCAGAGTGTATGTGCTGTATCTTTATGAAACATATCAAGCAAAGAAGCCTATGGATTCAGCTCCAGCGAGATTACAAAGAATCATGCTCAAATTACAAAAGTACAATTTCAAAATGTCCTATACAAAAGGCAAACTACTCTATCTGGCTGATACCTTATCCAGATCACCCAAAAATATGACAGAAAAGCTTGACAAGCAACCGCTACCCCAAAACAAAACACGTGCAACACATAGCTCACAAAGCCAGTGTGCCGAACAGCCACAGCCCTTAAGGCTAAACAACACACCTGATACACTTGTAATAGGTGACTCAATCGTCAGGCACACTGACATCCCGCTCACCAGGCTGAACAAGGAGAAGGTCACGGTGAGCTGCCTGTCGGGCGCTAGGATCCGCCACATAACACAAGCACTCATGTCACTCCAAGGCAAGTACAAATATGACTCAGTCATTGTCCATGCTGGTGTGAATGACCTGAGACGTACCTCCCTGGACTACATGAAAAGAGACATAGAGGAGCTCTCTGAGCATGTAGCCCAGGGCGGTATGACCCTGACCTTGAGTAGCATCTTACCCTCACCAAGAATGATGCCACAATATGAAGACAAGATGATCAATTTCAACAATTGGCTTAAGTATTGGTGTCATTCAAAGGGGATCCAATGCCTGTCAGCCTGGGATGACATGCTCGACAAGCCACGATGTTTCGCTAGGGACGGCTTGCACCTGTCACCCCTGGGCTTTCGGATATTGGCAAAGGCTCTTGCTACCCCCATAGTGCCTTTTTTAGGCAAGGCTCAAAAGACAAACCCACCTCCATAGGTATCACAAGGGATAAGAAACTAAGAGTAATGCTACTCAATGCCAGAAGTCTAAACCTCAAGATGCACGCACTCGAAACTCTCCTTAGCATGGAGAACATCGATATCTGTGCAGTAACAGAAACCTGGTTCAAGGCTCTTGAGGGCACCCCAGCACTACCAGGTTATACTTCATACCATGCTTTTCCGGCCCCAAAACTTGGACCATACCACAAAAGGAGGGGGAGTATCAATATTCGTCAAAGATACCCACACCTCCAGGTTGGTGGCACAGCACGAAGCATCAGAGACTATCCATGTGCAACTAACAGTGGGTAGAACTGCCTTCCAGTTTATAGCCTGCTACAGACCACCCTCCCAAACCCAGGAACCCCACTCGGCCTTCCTGAGAACACTGGAAAATATGAAGGTCTCTCCAAACACCATTATATTGGGCGACTTCAACTACCCAAACATAGACTGGGAGCATTACTCTAGCTCCAACACCCTAGCCCAAAGGTTCCTAGAATTTATAAATTCAAATGCTATGGAACAACTTGTTACCACTTCCACAAGAGGGGAAAACATACTGGACCTGATCATCACCAACATGGGGACTCTATGCTCCAGACCAGAAGTGTATCCCTCACTGGTAAGATCAGACCATAAACTAATCTCACTGGATATTCACATCCCGACTCCACCCCCTGCCCTGAAAACCACAGTGAAAAACTTCTCTAAAGCAAATTTCACACTCCTCAAAACTGAGGTGGAATCCTTCAAAGCCCCCGGGCCTGTGGAAAATACAGCCCAGACTGCAGAATCCTTTATAAAGGCATTCTATGAACACCTTCAGGAATGTATGGATCATGCAATCCCAAATAAAACCAAGACCCAATCCTCCAAAGGCAGACGTCCTGTCTGGGGGACCCCAGCCATAAACAAACTATACAATAGAAGGAGGAAGCTACTACATGATAGAGCAAAATCCCAAAAAGGGAAGGCATCTCTGATCAGCATTAGCAAAAAACTATGGGCACTCATAAAATCATCTAAGGCCAGCTTCGAGAGAAACATTGCACAGGACACTAAGGATAATCACAAGGCTTTCTTTAGTTATGTTAGGAACCTGGGTGGGAATTCCCAGATATGCTTAGAATTAGTCCAAAATGACAAAAAATACACCAAACCCACAGACATTGCCAACATCTTAGCTGACAGGTTCAGCACAAACTTCTCCCCCCCATCCCCACCAAAAGGGCAAATATTTATCCCAGCAGAGTGCTGCCCCCCTGACATCTCAGATGCTCAGGTAAGAGCTGCCCTCTCCAAAGCTAAAAACACAGCATCAATGGGTCCAGACGGTGTCCCAGGCTGCATCCTACATGAACTCCAAGAAGAGCTAAACCCAAACATAAAACTACTGTTCAATCTCAGCCTTACTACAGGATATGTACCCAAAGAGTGGTGTACAGCAACAGTGGTCCCTCTCCACAAAGGTGGTTCCTCAATGGATCCTGGAAACTATCGCCCCATAAGCCTGACTAGCTTGGTCTGCAAAGCTATGGAAAGGATCATCATGGACCTCATAAATAAAGATATTGGGGACCTACAGACACTGGATCCTACCCACTTCGGCTTTGTTAAGGGCAGATCCTGCCTCTTAAACCTGGTTGATTTCTTTGAAACAGTCACCAAGGCCATTGATGAGGGGAAGGTGGTCCACACAGCCTACCTGGACCTCACAAAAGCCTTCGATACAATACCCCACTCGGGCATTATAGATAAGCTCACCAGCTTAAATATAAACCCCTATGTCACTAGATGGGTTGCAAACTGGCTCAAGGACACAACCCACATGGTTAGAATTGCTGGAGCCATGTCAGACTCCAAACCAGTGACAAGTAGCGTCCCACAAGGCTCAGTCCTGGGACCTCTCTTGTTTGGTATATATTTCTCAGAGGTACAGGCCAACATGGAAGGACTGTGGCTGACTAAGTTCGCAGATGACTGCAAACTGGGCACCATAATCGACTCTCCAGCCGACACAAGCATCCTCCAAAAGAGCCTCATAGAAACTGACAAATGGTGCCAGAGCCATGGCCTCAAGCTAAACGCCAAAAAGTGTATAGTCATCCCCTTTGGCAAAAACAAAGTGCCCACAAATTACCACATAGGTGGTAATCCATTAAGTACAGAAGAAGTAATTAGGGACCTGGGGACCCAAGTTGATAGCAATCTCTCATTTGACAACCACGTGGCCAAAGTGGTTAGAAAAACATTTTATATAGTCCACCTAATCATGAAGGGATTCACATCTAGATCAAGGGAGGTCATCGTGCCTCTTTACTCATCTCTCATCAGGCCCATAATTGAGTACAATGCCCCTTTCGGGATGTACCTTACCAGACAACTGCAGCAACTGGAAAGACCCCAAAAGTACCTCACCAAGAGGATCATAGGGCTCAAACAGATGCCATATGCTGCCCGGTTAAAGAAACTCCAGCTCTACTCAGTGGCATACCGCCTGCTCAGAGGCGATCTGTGCCTGATGTATAAAGCCATGTCCAACCCGGAATTAATGGACATGCTGCACCTCAGAAAATCCAAATCCCATCGAGCTACGCACTCGAGAGACTTGAACCTCAGCACTGAAATAAATAGTACATGCTGGAGGGACAGATTCATAACCCAGAGGCTCCCTTCACTCTGGAATAAAATCCCAGTCCAGGTTAGGCAGAGTCCCTCATTGACTCTCTTCAAGAGGAATCTTGATGAGTGGATGGGAGATTGTAGGTTTATCCCAGGTATCACTTTTGTGTCACTGTTAGACAGAGGCACACTATACTAACCTCGAAAAAGGGCATAGAAAAATTAATTTAAAATGGGTGGCGAAAGCCAAACACACTCTGGCTAGGCTTATAAATGCCCTAGGGCAGATAGCCTAGTATGAACCTATGAACCTAAGTACTGAACATGCACATATAAATGCTGGACATGTGCTATTCCCAGTGCCATTTTGAGAGTGCAGCGAAAGAGTGAGCATGTATGATTGCAGTAGTTAGTTTGTATACAAGTTACTTAAGTTAAAGTCGGTAAACTTCTATTGTGATGTGTTTGTATATAATAAAGCTGTCTGAACAGAACCCATGAAGACTCTCCTATTGTGTCTGTCAGAAAAATATGTATTAATGTGTGTATTAGTAATATGCTTAGTGCATTTAGAGCTACAATAGAACAATGTACAATAGAAGCCTGTAAACGAATTAGTGCCCACCAAGGCCAGGTTGTTTTTCTCAAAAGTTTCTCACAAATCTAGTCATGTCAGCAGAAAATCTGAGTAACATCTGCTATAGAACAATACTGAAAGTTGTGTTTGATTACGTCAGCCATAGAAGGCCATGTCTTGTAAAACAGTATAAGAATAAGCATACTTCCTGTTAGTAGTTAGACAAATCCTTGTATTTGCATGTTTTTGTCTCCTTGCAGCAAGTAATTAAATATGCTTTAACTGAACCTTACGTGTATTGGTCTTTGAAGTTTTTTCCTTTGACAGATTGGTCCTTTGGACCGGAAACCCTCACTTTGCCTCGGATCAGGCAGGCCAGGTGGCTTGAAACCGTACGGGGAAGAAACCACATCGGTTCTTCTTAGTTGAAAAGCCCTCCGACTGAATTGTCGTACAAAAGAGGCCAGCCATTTTCTGATCTGTGACTGAAGGAAGGGTTTGCTTGAACCAGGTGATCAATCACAAAGGCTCAGGTAAGGTGAATCTACCTTTTTTTTCTGTTTTAGATCAGGGACTAGATTTGTATTTATTTTGTTAAGACTTTGTTTATACAAGTCAGGGACAAAAAGATTGCTGTCTTGTCATAGATCAGGGAAACAGAGCAGGTAGGCAGTCATTCTGAAGAGACTATAACAAAATCCGTGGTACCACATTAAAAATAAGGAGTTGCGTAACAATTAAAAGGGTAGAACAAAATGGGTAATAATTGTACAAAAAGATCCCAAAGTCCGCCGTTAACCAAAGACGCGAAATACATGCAGTCACAGCGTGCTGATAATATTAAATACTACTCAAAATGGGTTAATAAGTATGAATTTGATGGTAAACTAGAAAAATCCTCGCTTGTCAAACTTGTCAAACAGCTTAAAACCGATTCTAAAGGTCGGGTAAAAAAGCAACGTCAATTAGGAATTCCTCAGGCACACAGGTGGATTGAGGAAGTAAACCGAAGGGAACAAAAGAGTAATAGTTCAAAAGCAATGTTTTTAGATAAGGAGGACAATAACTTAGTAATAGCATCAGCCCCTCTGCCTCCCTTACCAGAATATGAGGCAAGTGAACAAGTTAGTCCACCCCTGCGATATCCTGCTGTCACTGTAAGTATAGACACTAGAAAAGCAAAACCGTTTATTAGAGATCCCGTCAAGACCAGGTTTTGAACACGGGCAGATAACTCAAAAGGGGACATTGAGTTATATCAAATGGGTAGAAATTCACGATTTATGAGTGAAGAAGAAATATGCCCACTTATAGAAGTGCCTAATCCTCAGGCAGGGCAAGAAGGTCAGAACCCGACTATTCTAGTGTATAGACCCTGGACTCCGGAAGACATCCAGAAAGCCACTGAGGGAATTCCCCATCCAAAAGTTAATTTTAGAAAGTTTTTAGAAGATTTGCAAGGAATGAGGCTAAGTTATAATTTAAACGGAGAAGAGGTAGAAAAAGTAGTCAGACAAATTGTGGGACCAGATTGGCACATGATTAGTGGCGACTGGAATCCCCGTGATGCTGCGCTCAGGCCCCTCCCACATAGCAGCACAGAATTAGACAACAGAGTGAAAGGTCTTACAGAATGCATCTCTGAGAAATGGAAGCCTAGGGCAGACTGGACTTGCATTAATCAATGCATCCAACAGGAAGGTGAAACTATTGACAGATATTATGCCAGACTATTAGAATGTTTTAATAACCATTGTGGAATGCAGGTTCCTGAAGATCAGACACACGATTCCCCATATGAGCAGCAGTTAAAGAATGCATTTTTGAAAGGCAGTATTGCACCCATAAGCAGCTGTATTACAAAGCACGTGGTAGATCATCGTACAAGCAGGTTACAGTCATTACTTGAATATGCTAGGCATGCCAAAAGGCATTTTAATAGCAAAAAGAAAAAGAAAGCCCAAGTATTTTCTGTAGAAGATGGAGCAGAAGTTTATGTAGTACAGTCCGGGAAAAAGGGCAAGAGAAATGCCCAGGGAAACAAACAATCTGATCAGCGATCAGACGACTTTGAAGGGCGAAAGAAAAGAGGTGAATGTTTTAAATGCGGTAAAAAGGGACACTTGGCAAGGGATTGCAAGAAAAACAAGAAAGCAACCACAGAAGATAAGGAGGGTGAGGACTGACTATATGATAGTCAGGAATCACTAGAAGGGGATAGCAGAGAAGGGACAAATGAGAATGTGATAGAGTGAGTAGAGAATGTGACAGAAGAAATAGAGGAAGTGCAGGAAGTCACGGATAGTGAAGAAAATGAAATATTAGATTTGGCTTTATTGAGCTTAGAGCTCTATTTAGCAGACACGAAACCAGAAGTTACACTCCTGGTAGAAGGGAGGGAAGTCAATTCTTGTGTGACTCAGGAGCATCACGGACCCTGATACATCCCTCCAAACTGCCAGAGAACTCAGAGTCACCTGATTGCATATTAGTGAAAGCAGCTAATGGACAGCTGTATCGGGAGCCCCTCTCCCATAATATTGTGATAACTGATCCTGTTTCAGGATTGACCCAGAAAAGCAAAACTGTTGTTTCTGCAAAATGCCCAGTAAACCTCTTGGGCAGAGACCTTATGCAGCTATTTGGTATAGCAGTAGTTCCGACTATGCAGGTTATGGAAGCACAGCGACAAATTGATACCTTTGCAGTGCAAACGGAGGGTAAAATGTTTTATTGGTACAGCCAGGACTTGGTTACGACTGGTCCAGGGGCAGTGACCGAAGAGCTGATGAATGTAGCCATCAGCAAGTTCCCCTCCCTTGACATTGATAAACAGCATTTGTTGCACTGTACTCTGTATTATTGTAACACACCAGGACCTGATAAGGAATATGAGCAAGAATTGTTTAGAAATTGTGCAAACAGATTGATACTACGTAATCTGTACTGGGACATGGAAGGGAACAGTGTAGCTAGCTGTTCATTGCCCCAGGAGTTCTTTGCACTCTATAAATCTAATCAATTACCACACGTTAGCTTAACTAAGGACAAAAATGTAAAATGGGTAGACTTAGGAGAAAAAGTTACGAGATGGGAAAAACAGACAGAGTTAGAACTGTCAGAACAGGGAATACAAATGCAGAAGCTGAATTGGATAACTCAGACCCACCCAGCTGTTCACTTGCAGTCTAGCAAGGACAGCTGATTAGCACCCCTATTGAAGGAGGAAGAGAATGCCTTACAGAATATACCAGAAACTCTTTGGTCAACAGGAAAATCAGATGTAGGACTTATTCGTACAGCGGGACCAGTTACTATTACGCCAAAGTCAGCATTTCGACCACAAAAAAAGACAGTATCCCTTAAGAAAAGATGCAGAGGTAGGAATCAAACCTATTATAGCAGCTTTACTTAAGGAAGGGGTGCTGGTTGAATCTCCTGATTCACCATGTAACACACCCTTATTTCCTGTTAAGAAAGTGAATGGAGAGTGGCGTATGGTCCAAGATTTACAAGCTGTAAATGACACAGTAATGCCAAGGGCACCTACGGTGCCAGACCCACACATCCTGTTGAATGATTTAAAACCTCAACAGAAATATTTTTCTGTGGTAGATATCAGCAATGTGTTCTTCTCGATACTGATACACCATGACAGCCAGTATTGGTTTGCATTCACATTTCAGGGGGAAAGGTATACATATATGTGACTACCACAGAGGTATTGTGAAAGTCCAACAATATTCTCACAAGAAATGGCAAGCAACTTGGCGGGATTTACCCCACCAAGAGGTAGTCAGATTTTGCTTTATGTTGATGATATCCTGCTGGCAGCCCCCACCCAGCAAGATTGTAAAGAAGACACCATAGCGCTATTACAATTTTTAGCCACTGAAGGACATAAAGTAAACAAAAATAAACTGCAGCTTTGGAAAAAACAAGTTAAATACCTAGGATATGTAATATCCAAGGAGGGTAGGATATTAGATGAGGACAGAAAAGTAGTGATTTTGCAAGCACCAAAACCCACTACCAAGAAGGAAATGATGTCCTTCCTGGGTACGACTAATTTTTGTCGGAGTTGGATTCCAAACTATGCCTTGGAATCTGCACCGTTGACTAACCTGATTTATAAAAAGCCTATGGCAGCACAGGATTTGTTACAATGGACACCAGAAGCAGAATCTACTTTCTGCAAACTGAAACAGTTAATAGCGTCCTCATTAGTTTTGGGATTACCAAACTATCATAAACGTTTTTTCCAAACTGTAGATTGTAAGCAAGGTTATATGACATCAGTGTTAATACAGCAGCATGGGGACAAGCAATGCCCTATTGCTTATTATTCATCACAACTGGACCCAGCGGCACGGTCTTTACCCCACTGTGTACAAGCAGTAGTTGCAGCTGCAATGGCAGTACAGGCTTCGGCCTCAGTAGTTTTGTTCCACCCTCTCACATTGAGAGTGCCTCATGCAGTCGTGATTATTTTACTGCAAGAGAAGGTAGCATATCTTTTCCCTGCTAGGCATCTTTCCTGTATGACTATATCATTGAGCCAACCTCATATGACAATTGAATGATGTACGACTTTGAACCCTTCTACCTTGCTCCCAACCCCTGCAGATGGCAAACCACACAGCTGCCTGCAGGTGATTGAGCAAAAGACACTGCCTAGAAAAGACCTTACGGATGTTCCCTTGGATGATGCCGAGGTGACATACTACGTGGATGGCTCATGCAAAAGGGGTCCTGCAGGACAGAACCTAGTAGGATATGCAGTAGTTTCTGACACAGACATTATAGAAGTGAAATCTTTACCACATAGTTTATCTGCACAGGCAGCAGAATTGATTGCCTTGACACGGGCATGTACCTTAGCAAAGGTAAATGTGTGAATATTTTTACAGACAGCCAGTACGCTTTTTCTACTGTACATGTTTTTGCGCAACAGTGGAAAAATCGAGAAATGATAACATCTACTGGCAAACCAATCAATCATGCACAGTTTATTTTGGATCTTTTAGAATCTATTCAGTTACCTCAGAAAGTAGCTATTTGTAAATGCACAGCTCATACCAAGCAACAGGACAGGATTTCAAAAGGTAATGCGAGAGCTGATACAGCTGCAAAGCAGGCAGCTTCAGACATATTTCTTTTGAATGAGGAATTACAACCCTCTGAGATTTTAGACTTAGAAATGTTAAAGACAATGCAGACACTTACTACGCAAGTTGAAAAACAAAGATGGGTAAAACAAGGAGCAATTCTCGAAAAGGGACTGTACATCTCTAAAGAAGGGAAACCGATATTGCCATCTAATTTGTTTAGATATGCAGCTTTGTTGAGCCATGGGCAGTGCCATGTCTCAACAGAGGGGATGGTACAGCTGGTGAACCAAGTGTTCATGACATATGGATTCTTAAATTACTCTAAAAAAGTCTGTTCGATGTGCCATGTTTGTAATAAACATCATGCACAAGGGGTGTTAAAGCCCAAGCAAGGGAGTTTCCCTACACCACCGTACCCGTTTCATACTATCTGTATGGATTTCATAGAGTTGAATAAATGTGAAAATAAGAAGTATTGTCTTGTCATTGTAGATATGTTTTCCAGATGGGTGGAAGCCTTTCCGACTAAAAATCCAGATGCTGCAACTGTGGCCAAAGTTCTTGTTAAAGAAATCATCCCTAGATTCGGCATTCCGGACAGGATCAACAGTGACAATGGCACACACTTCGTAAACCAGACCATACAACAGTTAAGTAAACATTTTGGTATTTCTTTAAAAAATCATTGTGCGTATCACCCACAATCTGCAGGGCTAGTAGAGAGGCATAATGGGATTTTAAAGAATAAGCTAAGGAAGTTAATAGTAGAAACACAGAGAAATCAGGTGTACTGTCTGCCCCTGGTACTGTTGAGCATGAGAACTGTTCCGAATGCAAAAGGATTGACTCCTTTTGAAAAAATATTTGGAAGGGCTTATTATATACCTCAGTGGAAATCTCTCATGCCCACAGACCAGGAAGCTAACAGTACACTAGCTGAGTATATGCGAAACTTGTTAAATTCTAAACATTTGTTGCAGTCAAATTCTGTTTCAGATAAAGAACGAACCAGACCGTCAGAAGTGGCAGTGTCCCCTGGAACCTGGATTTGGGTGAAGACAGTAAAGAAAAAGAATTGGGCATCACCAAAGTGGGAAGGTCCATATCAAGTGCTTCTGTCAACAACCACTGCAGTCAAGATAGCAGAGCGTGCCTCCTGGATCCACCTGACGCACTGTAAATTAGTCAAAAACTTTGAACTGGACAAAAATCTTGTCACATGCCAAGAGTAAAAATGATAAGAGTCCAGAAGAAACAGGAATGCAGAACAACCCTTTCTTCAGAAGTATTGCATAATCATCCTGTTAACTGTACTAGTGACAATAATCTTTTTGTTGTGGCCTTTCCTTTTCCCAGCCACACAGACTGAACTGAATAAACGTGAAGCATTACTCATAGACTGGCATCCAAACTTTAACACTTACCAGGCAATCAAATATGTGTATGCTGAGACTTTCAATGTTTCAAATTGCTAGATTTGCACAGCTTTGCCGACAGCATACGGGGGTTATTAATGACTACAGTCCCCCTAGGGGTCAATGAGACCTGAGAGAGCTTGATTTATGATACCTCAACCATTACATCACAAGATAAAATAGCATTGCACTTGTCTGTTCCACAAAAGGGAACTGTGTGTTTTTATAAAAATTATACTGTTCAGGTTGGTTGGAGCAATTGCAATGTGACTGTTCCTTATAAATGTTACACTAAAGGTAACAATGTAGATCTTTATTGTAATACAAATTATGATTCATTTCTTGGATTGATGCACAAAACACTTGATGAAGTAAAACATAATTCTGTTCTTTATAAACAACTGTCTATAATTGATAGAAAAATGTTTCATGCAGGGCGAGTGTATATTCATAGCAAAGTTACTACTAAAGTAGAGGACTGTTATTTTGTGTGTGGCAGAATGGCATACAAATGGTTACCTGAGAATTGGTCTGGCAGTTGTTTTTTGGGTTACCTGTTTCCAGCCATACGACACACTGCAGTTTTGCCTCGAGGAAACATTCGAAATGTACGAGAGGTCATCAAGAAACCTGTAAATTCAGTGGGACAAATCGATGCACGTTGGAAAGACCATCATTCCATAGGCAAAGGACTGACACATATGGACTTGAGTGATAGCGTTATATCGTGGGCAGGCATATTACCGGCATATGGAGCAGTGAAATCGATCTGGGAGCTGAGAAAACTGTCGAAACTTCTCGAAGTAATGAGTAATGCAACTTTTTCCGCTCTCGAATTGGTGACTGATGAATTGAATGCTATGAGAACTGTAGTACTTCAAAACCGCATGACTCTCGACTTCACCCTAGCGGCGAGAGGTGGTACTTGCGCTTTAATCCAAGAAGAATGCTGTTTGTATACCCTGACCATATACACGAGATAGACAATCATCTTGAGGTAATTCAGCAAGTGTCAGCCATGACCAAACCAGGCCCAAACCCACTGACGGACTTTTTCCAGAAATGGTTTGGGGGGTGGAGTACCATACTAATGAACTTCCTGATTGCCATTTGTGTAGGAATGCTCCTACTGGGAGTATGTGTTTGTTGTGGCATCCCCTGCATGAAAAGACTGAGAAAAGACTTTATAGACATGTCAGTTTTTGAAACCTTATATCAAAGTACTGAGTTTGAAGAACTGTTAAAAGATTGAAAATGCTTTCATGAGTTTAAACTGAATGACTCTCTTAACTGCAAATCCTAAGTGGAAGAGGTTAGGAGATGAAAATACATTGTTTATGCTTATTTTGAAAGTAGAATAAAAGTATTAAAAGGGTTGAAATGTCAGAAAAATATGTATTAATGTGTGTATTAGTAATATACTTAGTGCATTTAGAGCTTGAAAAGGGTTAACACATTTATTCTATTTCATACTGCATAAATCTGTACAAACTGCAGATGCTTTCTGACCTTGTATTGTTAGCTAAAATCTTGCTTGTGCCTTGGAAATTTACTGAGAAGCAGATGATTCCTGCTTATGTTAGGAAAGTAATGAATAGAACAATACTACTTGTATGAAGCTTAGACAAGAAGTTCCGTTTGCGCTGTGAGAAAATACACAGCTGTAGAAGCTATAGATAATTAGGACAAAGCCTGTTTGGAAATATGAACTGCAATCAGCATTTGCTTGTATCTGAGTTAGAAGAGTACCTTGAAATGTAACACTGTACAATAGAAGCCTGTAAACGAATTAGTGCCCACCAAGGCCAGGTTGTTTTTCTCAAAAGTTTCTCACAAATCTAGTCATGTCAGCAGAAAATCTGAGTAACATCTGCTAAAGAACAGTACTGAAAGTTGTGTTTGATTACGTCAGCCATAGAAGGCCATGTCTTGTAAAACAGTATAAGAATAAGCATACTTCCTGTTAGTAGTTAGACAAATCCTTGTATTTGCATGTTTTTGTCTCCTTGCAGCAAGTAATTAAATATGCCTTAACTGAACCTTACGTGTATTGGTCTTTGAAGTGTTTTCCTTTGACAGTGTCCAAAGTATGAGAGTGACAACCAGTTCCTGGATGCCATGCTTATAAATGCCAATGAACACATATATTTTTCCATTAATGCTGAGGAGGGGACCAGCAATATGCAACACTTCTATCATGTAGTGCACTACCCTGAAGTACTGGGTGCCATAGATTGCACTAATATACACATAAAGGCACCACCTGGTGAGCAGGGTAGAATCTATATTAACTGCAAGGGATACCACTCCATCACCTGCCATGTTGTGTGCAATGCCCAGGGGATTATCTTGCATCTGTGTGCTTGCAACTCTGGCAGTTATCATGACTCCCATATCTGGCATACATTACAGCTGTACCAGATATTTGCTACAGGGGACATCCTACATGGCCATTTACTGGGGGATGCTGGCTAGGCCCTGGAACCATGGATAATGACACTTATCAGAAATGCACACACACCCACAGAAGAATGTCATAATAAGTTATGCACACAAACTATAAACATCATAGAGCATGTGTTTGGGCTACTGAAGTCATGGTTTCAGTGCTTAGATATATCTGGTGGAGCCTTGCAATATTGTCCACTCACATGTACACAAATAATCACAGTTTGTGCTATGCTGCAAAGTCTGATCTTGCGGAACCAGCTGCATCAGAAACAGCAAGAGGAACAGACACACATCCCCCCACTAATAACTAAGTCACAACAGCCACAGTCACAGGAGGACTCAGAGGAGGAACCCCCAGCTGTAGTCCCTGTAGGTAGATGTAGGTGTGCTCAATATGCCCATGCTTTGGCTAAGAGACAATACATAGCACATTCACTGACAATCTGGGGTCTAACACCTTCCTCCTACTAAAATACATATAGTAAAACTGATGTCAGGCAACTCATAGCACATTCACTGACCACCTAGGGTCTAACACATTCCTTCTACTCACATACATATAGTAAAACTGGTGTCAGGTAAGTCATAACACATTCACTGACCACCTAGGGTCTAACACATTCCTCCTACTCACATACATATAGTAAAACTGATGTCAGGCAACTCATAACACATTTACTGACCACTAAGGTTCTAACACCTTCCTCCTACGCACACACACACACACACACACACACACACATATATATATATATATATACATATATATATATATATATATATATATATATATATATATATATATATTAAAATTGATGTCAGACAACTCATAGCACATTCACTGACCACCTAGGGTGTAAAAACTTACTCCTACTCACATACATATAGTAAAACTGATGTCAGGCAACTCATAGCACATTCACTGAACACCTAGGGTCTAACACCTTCCTCCTACTCACATACATATAGTAAAACTGATGTCAGGCAATTCATAGCAGATTCACTGACCACCTAGGGTCTAACACCTTCCTCCTATTCAAACCATATATTAAAATAGATACTAGGCAACTCATAGCACATGCACTGACCATCTAGGGTCTAACACCTTCCTGCTACTCGCATACTGAGAAGTATATGCCGAACAGTAGGGGCCCCAGGACCCAGCATTGTGGGACACCACTTGTGACTGGTTTAGAGTCGGACCTGGAGCCCACTATTCTTACCATGTGAGTTCTGTCTGTAAGCCAGTTGGCAACCCATCTCATGACGTAGGGGGTTATGTTCAGGCTGGTGAGTTTTTCTATAATTCCTGAGTGAGGAATGGTGTCAAAAGCCTTGGTGAGGTCAAGGTATGCTGCGTGAACCACCTTCCCCTCATCTATGGCCTTGGTGACAGTCTCAAAGAAGTCAGCCAGATTTAGTAGGCATGATCTTCCCTTAACAAAGCCGAACTGGGTCAGGTCAAGTGTTTGGGGGTTCCCAATATCTTTGTTAATGAGTTCCATCATGATGCGCTCCATAGCCTTGCAGACCAGGCCAGTCAGGCTTATGGGGCAATAGTTAACAGGGCCAGTTCTGGCCCCTCCTTTGTGGAGCGGAATAACCATTGCTGTGCACCATTCTATGGGCACCTAGCCTGTAGAAAGGCTGAGGTTGAACAGTGTGTTTAGGTGAGGGGTTAGTTTGTTCTGTAGTTCATGCAAGATGCAGCCTGGAACACCATCTGGCCCCATTGACGCTGTGCTTTTGGCTTTTGAAAGGGCTGTTTTCACCTGTGCATCTGTGATTTCCAGGACACTACACTTTTCCGGTATTGTTATATGCCCTAGGGGTTAGAGAGGGGGTGAAGTTTGCACTGAATCTATCTGCCAGGATGTTGGCAATATCAGTAGGTTCAGTATATTTTGTGCTATTTTGCACTAGCTCAGAGCATATCTGCGAGTTGCCACTTAGATTCTTGACATAGCTAAAGAAGGCTTTGTGGTTATCTTTCAAATCCTTGGCTATTTTTCTTTCGAAGTTAGCCTTGGATGATTTTATGAGGGACCTTAGTTTCTTACTGATACTGATCAGGGATGTCTTTCCTTCTTGGGATTTGCTTTATTTCTGAACTAGTTTTCTCCTTCTTATTGTATAGCCTGTTTATGGCAGGGGTCCACCAGACTTGTTTTTTTCTCTTACAGGAGTGAGTCTTGGTTTTGCTAGGGATGGCACGATCCATGCATCCTTGTAGGTGCTCATAGAATACATTTGTAAAGGTTCCTGCATCTTGGACACTGTTATCCTTTAGTGTGGGGGCTGTGAAACTTATCACCTCTGTCTTAAGTAAGGTGAAGTTTGCTATAGAAAAGTTTTTCACTGTGGTTTCCTTGGTTGGGGGTGGTGGTGTGGTGTAAACATCCAGAGTGATTAGTTTATGATCTGATCTAACCATTGATGAGTTGACCTCTGGTGCGGAATACCTGTTGCCCATGTTGGTTCTGACCAGGTCCAATATGTTTTCACCTCTGGTAAGGGTGTTTACCAGCTGATCCAGGGCATTTGAGTTGATAAATTCTAGGAAGCGCTGGACCTGGGAGTTTGTACTTGAGTAGTTTTCCCAGTTAACGGTAGGGTAATTGAAATCTCCCAATATCAGGGTGTTTGGTAGGACCTTCATGTTTTCCATTGTCTCCAGAAAGGTGGAGTGGTGGTCCTGGATCATGGAGGGTGATCTCTAGCAGGCCACAATTTGCACTGCAGATTTGCTCGATGTTAGTTGCACATGGATGATCTCAGAGGTATCATGCTGTGCCACTAACCTGGAGTTGTGAGTATCCTTGATGAATATAGATACACCCCCCCTTTTCTGTTTCGGTCTGTGTTCTGTGGCTGAAATGTGTGGTATGAGTTGTAGCCCGGTAGTGCTGGGGTGCTCTGTGGAGCATTGAACCAGGTTTCAGTTACTGCACAGATGTCGACCTTCTCCATACTGAGGAGTGCTTCGAGCACATGCATTTTGAGATTTGAACTCCTGGAATTGAGTAGCATAACCCTCATTTTTTTATTTGTGCTATTTACGGAGGTGGGTTTGACTTTTGAGCATTGCCTAAAAAAGGCACTATGGGGGCAGCAAGAGCCTTGGCCAGTATTCGAAAGCCTAGGGGTGACAGGTGCAAGCTGTTTCTTGCAAAGCAATGAGGCCTGTCGAGCATGTCGTCTCAGGCTGACAGACACTGGATCCCCTTTGAATGACACCAGAAGCTTAGCCAATTGTTGAAATTGATAATTTTTTTCTCTATACTGCGGTATCATTCTTGGTGATGGCAGGATGCTACTCAGGGTCAGTGTCATACCCGCCTGAGCTACATGATTAGAGAGCTCTTCCATATCTGTTTTCATGTAGTCCAGGGAGGTACATCTCAGGTCATTCACACCAACATGAACAATGACAGAGTCATATTTGTACTTGTTCTGGAGTGACCTGAGTGCTTGTGTTATGTGGCGGATTCTGGCTCCCGACAGGCAGCTAACAGTAACCTTTTCCTTGTCCAGTCTAGTGAGTGGGACGTCACAGTGCCTGACTATACAGTCACCTATTACTAGTGTGTTAGGCATGTTATTTTGCCTTAAGGCCTGTGATTGTGCTGCACACTGATTTTGTGTTTTATGTGTTGTCTGGTTTGTGACGGGAGGTGCAGGTTTTTTGGGTGTCTGCTTTGGAGGTCTCTGATGCTTTTGCAGGTTTTTATTTAGAGCCTCTGAGTATGATTTTGTGTATTTATGTGTATTTGTGGCCAGTGCTGGCTTAGTATGTCTATGTGAGGCTGGAGGTGTGGTGCAAGTGTTAACCTTCTCCTTATGACTGCCTGTTCCAGTCTTGGGTGGAGAGAGCTTAGCCTCCAGTTTAGCTATATAATTGCATCTCTCGCATATGTTAAAGTTTTGTGGTAGGAGGAGAGGGTTGTCTGTGTACATGAGGCAGTTGTAACATTGCCTCAGGATACTCAGGTTCACCAGCTGGACTGTAGAGTATACCTGAAATTACCCTTTGGTCATGCCTGAATAGTAGGGTGAGCTGCTTAGTCACTTGGTTGGTGAGGGGTGAATAATGAGCCTTGCCCTGCTGGGCAATCAAGTGTCGGGGTATATTAGTGCTTGCTATTAGGTCTGAGCAAATGCTGGACTGTAGGATGCTTTTTAAGTGCTTAGGTTGAGAGTTAGACTACTTTCAAGGGAAAAACTGAAGAGGAGACTTGGTGGAGCCGGGAATAATTTAGCCCTAGCTAACCGGCACTGCCCGGACGTGCAAAACCATGCAAACACAGTTTTTACAGCAGGGAAATGAAAGAGATAAAAAGTAGCCCAAAATGGCCTATAAACTACTAATTATGGGCTGGAACCACTCCTCCAGGGACAGGTGGCTGCTCAAAGCTCCCTCTCTCACAGGTGAACAGAGAAACCTCCTTCTATCCAAGTAAGGTATGGGCAACTCAGAAACTTGTAACCCAGCCCTGAATTCAGCACTAGCCTGAAAACTGGATTATACTAGCTTAGAAAGGTGGGAAACAAGGACATTTGTTTTTTAAAAGATAAGGCAAAAAGAGTAAAAAATACACTTAAAACAGCTTTAAACGACTACAAACAGTAAAAAAATATACTTAAACAGCTTTAAAAGACTACAAGCAATCAGAAAAAGGCTTTTAAACAAATTACCCAATTAACCAGTAAAAAAAATCTCAAAACTGAGCCCTGTTCCTGTAGACTTCTATCAGACAAGTTCTAACTGCACACTCCTGCCACTGGGGTGCAAGGGAACCTTCTCCAAAAAAGAAGGCCTGGATTAGTGCTCAAGTTATACAAGGGCTAGATTCAGCAGGCCTGAATCTAGTTTATGCAACAGCAAACAAGGCACACCAAATTCAGTAAGAAACAGTTCAAATATGCAGGCACTATAAGCCTCTAACCAGAAATTCCCAGCTCAGAAGGGCAGAGTCCAGCCTCTCCTCCCACAAGAGTGTAGACCACAAACCTTCTTAATGTAAAATAACTGGCCTGAAGCCCAAGTGCTTAAATCAGAAATAATACACTTTTAGAATAACAGACACTGAGCCCTCAATCAGCAGCTCCCAACTCAGAAGGATGTTAGCTACCTGTCCTGCCACAACAGTGCAGACCACAAACCTTATTAATGTAAAACAACTGGTCTGAGCCCAAGTGCTTAAACCAAAAGGCTTAGAATGATAGATGCACCAAGCAGTAATAAATACAACTGAGTACTTTTAAGATGACATAAAAGCAAAATAAAGCAATCAAGTAGGAAGAAACACAAATACAGTGAAAGCAGATGAATAAAGTGCAATTTTTTTTTTTTTTTTTGGAGTGAGCAAATGTGATGGGCCCAGGAGGAGTATCCAAATGCAAATTTACAAGAGGGGCGGGCAGTTTCAAAGCCACCAAGATTAACACCAAAACAAAAGCAGAGAGGGTGGATGGGGAGCTAACTGAAAAAACAGAGCCACAACTTCCAGCTAGATAGTATTCAATGCAACACAAATAAATCAATGTAAATGCTGTATTATTTAAAAAAAGTGCAGATAAAGATTTACTTAAATTCACTTATAAATCCAATTGATTGCAGGTAGGTCTTAGCCGGCCAAAGCTCAGAGATTAAGTAGAAAATAATCCAAAATGTACCACTTATACAAGGCAGAAACCGAATATCAATGAAGTGAAACTTCCCCCACTTATCACTGGCTATGCAGGAATTCTAACTAGCACTAAATTCTAACAAGCATTAACTGAAAAAATAGAGCCACAACTTCTAGCTAGATAGTATTCAATGCAACACAAATAAATCAATTTAAATGCTAGATTATTTGAAAAAAGTGCAAATAAAGATTTACTTAAATTCACTTATACGTACAATTGATTGCAGGTAGGACTTAGCCAGCCAAAGCTCAGAGATTAAGCAGAAAATAATCCAAAATGTACCACTTATATAAGGCAGAAACCGAATATCAATGAAGTGAAACTTCTCCCACTTATCACTGGCTATGCAGGAATTCTAACTAACACTAAATTCTAACACGCATTAACTGAAAAAACAGAGCCTCAACTTCCAGCTAGATAGTATTCAATGCAACACAAATAAATCAATTTAAATGCTGTATTATTTGAAAAAAGTGCAGATAAAGATTTACTTAAATTCAATTATACATCCAATTGATTGCAGGTAGGTCTTAGCTGGCCAAAGCACAGAGTTTAAGAGGAAAATAATCCAAAATGTACTACTTATATAAGGCAGAAACCGAATATCAATGAAGTGAAACTTCCCCTACTTATCACTGGCTATGCAGGAATTCTAGCAAGCACTAAATTCTAACAAGCATTAACTAAAAAAACAGAGCCACAACTTCCAGCTAGATAGGATTCAGTGCAACACAAACTAATCAATTTAAATGCTGTATTATTCGAAAAAAGTGCAGATGAAGATTTACTTAAATTCACTTATACATATATATTAAAACTGATGTCAGGAAACTCATAACACATTCACTGCCCACCTAGGGTCTAACACCATTCTTCTACTCACATACATATAGTAAAACTGATGTCAGGCAACTCATGACACATTCAGTGACCACCTAGAGTCTAACACTTTCCTCCTACTCACTTACATATCGTAAAACAGATGTCAGGCATCTCATAATACATTCACTGACAACTTAGAGTCTAACACTTTCCTCCTACTCAAATATATACATTAAAATTGATGTCAGGAAACTCATAACACATTCACTGACCACCTAGGGTCTACCACCTTACTCCTACTCACATACATATATTAAAACTGATGTCAGGTAACTCATAGCAAATTCACTAACCACCTTGGGTCTAACACCTTTTTCCTATTCATATACATATATTAAAACTGATGTCAGGCGACTCATAACATATTCACAGACCACCTAGGGTCTGACAACTTCCTCCCACTCACATACATATATTATAACTCATGTCAGGTGACTCATAGCACATTCACTGACCACCTAGGGTCTAACACCTTCCTCCTACTCACATACATATATAAAAATTGATGTCAGGCAACACATAGCACACTCACTGACCACCTAGGGTCTAACACCTTTTTCCTACTCACATACATATATTAAAATTGATGTCAGGCAACTTATAGCACATTCACTGACCACCTAGGGACTTACACCTTCCTCCTACTCACATACATATATTAAAATTTATATCAGGCAACTCATAACACATTCACTGACAACCTAGGTTCTAACACTTACCGCCTACTCACATACATGTCTTAAATTTGATGTCAGGCAACTCATAACACATTCACTGACCAACTAGGGTCTAAAACCTTCCTCCTACTCGCATACATATATTAAAATTGATGTCAGGCAATTCATAGCACATTCACTGACCACCTGTGATCTTCCACCATCCCCCTACTCACATACATATATTAAAATTGATGTCAGTAAACTCATAACAAATTCACTGACCACCTAGGGTCTAATACCTTCCTCCTACTCATATATATACATATTAAAATTAATGTCAGACAACTCATAGCACATTCACTGACCACCTAGGGTCTAACACCTTCCTCCTATTCACATATATATACTAAAACTGATGTCAGGTAACTCATAGCACATTCACTGACCACCTAGGGTCTAACACCTTCCTCCTACTCACATACATATAGTAAAACTGATGTCAGTAAACTCATAACAAATTCACTGACCACCTAGGGTCTAACAACTTCCTCTTACTCACATACATATAGAAAAACTGATGTCAGACAACTCATAACACATTCACTGGCCATCTATGGTCTAACACCTTCCTCCTACTCAAGTACATATAGTAAAACTGATGTCAGGCAAATCATAACACATTAACTGACCACATATGGTCTAACACCTTTCTCCTCCTCATATATATATATATATATATATATATATATATATATATATTAAAATTGATGTCAGGCAACTCAAAACACATTCACTGACCACCTAGGGTCCAACACCTTCCTCAAACTCATATACATACAATAAAACTGATTACAGACAACTCATAGCACATTCACTGACCACTTATGGTCTGATACCTTCCGTCTACTCACATATGTATATTAAAATTGAAGTCAGGCAACTCATAGCACATTAACTGACCACCTAGGGTCTAACACCTTCCTCCTACTCACATATGTATATTAAAACTCATGTCAGGTAACTCATTGCACATTCACTGACCACCTAGGGTCTAACACCTTCCTTCTACTCACATACATATAGTAAAACTGATGTCAGGTAACTTATAACACATTCACTGACCACCTAGGGTCTAACACCTTCCACCTACTCACATATGTATATTAAAACTCATGTCAGGTAACTCATAGCACATTAGCTGACCACCTATGGTCTAACACCTTCCTCCTGCTCACATACATATAGTAAAACTGATGTCAGTCAACTCATAGCACATTCACTGACAACATAGGGTCTAACACCTTCCTCCTACTCAAATACATATATTAAAATTGATGTCAGGCAACTCATAACACATTAAATAACCAACTAGGGTCTAACCCCTTCCTCTTACTCACATATGTATATTAAAATTGATGTTAGGCAACTCATAGTACATTCACTGACCATCTAGGGACTAAGAACGTCCTCCTACTCACATATATATATATATATATTAAAACTCATGTCAGGTAACTCATAGCACATTCACTGACCACCTAGAGTCTAACACCTTCCTCCTACTCACATACATATATTAAAATTGATGTTAGGCAATTCATAAAATATTCACCGACCACCTATGTTCTAACACCTTCCTCCTACTCACCTACATATAGTAAAATGGATGTCAGACAACTCATAGCACATTCACTGACCACCTAGGGTCTAACACCTTCCTCCTACTGACATACATATAGTAAAACTGATGTTAGGCAACCCATAGCACATTCACTGACTACCTACGGTCTAACACCTTCCTCCTACTCACATGCGTGTAGTAAAACTGATTTCAGGCAACCCATAACACATTCACTGACCACCTAGGGTCAAACACCTTGCTCCTACTCACATACATGTACTAAAACTGATGTCAGGCAACTCATAGCAAATTCACTGACCACCTGGGGTCTAACACCTTCCTCCTATTCACATACATATATTAAAATTAATGTCAGACAACTCATACAACATTCACTGACAACCTATGGTCTAAAACCTTCCTCCTATTCACATAGATAAAGTAAAATTGATGTCAGGCAACTTATAACACATTCACTGACCAACCTAGGGTCTAACGCCTTCCTCTTACTAACATACATGTAGTTTTATTGGCCATTTTGGGTCAGTTCCAAACTCCTTGATCTCTCACTTTTAAAACCCTGCAACTGCATGGTTTTGGCATCTTTCTAGGCTTGATAGTTGTTGCTGAAGCACCTACCAAGAGGAGAAAATGCTGAGAGAAAAAAGAAGCCACTTTTGAGATTTTAAGTATTTTCTTCTGATTTATTCATTAGAAAAACTGCATTGCCGCCTACTTTTCGGCGTTTTCTTGCTTGCAAAAGTTGATATATGTGTTAGAAACAGTATTTAGAACATACCTAGAGCCTGTTTATTGCATTTTTTGTGTTGCACTTAATTTAAAATAGTTTTTTCTTAAAATTGCATTTTACCTGCCTCTGACCTAGCACACACGTGTTGAGGTCATTTATTGCACTGTTCTGATTATTTTGCTACTTGTGTGTCTCTTCTGTCCTTAAACAAAAACAAAAAAAACAAAAATTCTATAATTTAAAAAAAGTTCAGTTACAGAGTTGCTGTTCTGAACTGTTTGTAAGTTTCTTGGAGGCCAGTGCTTACTTGGGCTAAAGGGAAGTCTCTGTGTTTGTTCACCAGTGGCAGTGGTTAACACTGAGCAGCCTGCCTGTCCCTGTAGGACTGGTTACTGCCTAGAAACTGTAGTTTTATTGGCCATTTTGGGTCAATTCCAAACTCCTTGATCTCTCTCTCTTAAAATCCTGCAACTCTTTTTTTGTGCGGTCTTGTGCACAGAGCAGCGTCGGGCAGCGCCGGTTAGCTGGGGTATACTATTCCTGGCTCCACAAAGTCTGTGCTACAAATTTTCCCTTAGAACTAGGCAAGCCTCAACTCAAGTGCTTCAGATCAAATGCTCTTTTGCAGCACTTGCATAACCCAAATCAGCACTTGTCCAAATCTCCTAGACAGCGCTATTATTTTCCAAATCTCCTAGACAGCACTATTATAATACAGCATAAGACCCTCGACTGTCCGCAAGACAAGTGAAACTCACTTTTCCAAGCATGTCCAGAGGTCAGCTTCAGATTTACTCTCCAATTCATCTGGTGGAATTGGGCATCCTGAGGCAATGTCACAACTGCCTCATGTATACAGACAACCCTCTCCTCTTACCTCTAGACACAAACACTTGTGAGAGATGCAAATACACATCCAGACTGGAGGCTAAGCGCTCTCAACCCATGACTGTAACAGACAGTCAAGAGGAGAAGAGACACACTAGCATCACACCACCAGTCACACATGGATCTACAAAACAAGCACCGGCAAAACATACACATAAATACACAAAAACATATTCAGAGGCACTAGGTACCAATCTGAAAAAGAAACAGTGCCCTCCAAAGCAGACAAGCAAGCAACCTGCACCTCCAAACACAAGCCAGAAAACACATAATTTACCACAGCAGTGTGCCTCATGACAGCCCCTAAGGCAAAACACCATACCCAACATGCTAGTAATAGGAGACTCTATAGTAAGGCACACAGATGTTCCACTCAACAGGCTGAACAAGGAAAAGGTTACTGTCAGCTGCCTGTCGGGTGCTAATATCCACCACATAACACAGGCACTTAGGTCACTCCATAACAAGTACAAGTATGACACTGTCATTGTACATGTTGGTGTGAATGATCTAAGACGTACCTCCCTGGACTACATGAAAAGAGACATTGAGGGGCTCTCTGATCATGTAGCCCAAACTGGTATGATCCTGACCTTGAGTAGCATATTACCTTCACCTAGAATGATACCACAATACAAAGACAAAATGATCAATTTCAACAATTGGCTAAGCTTCTGGTGTCGTTCTATGGGGATCCAGTGTCTGTCTGCCTGGGATGACATGATAGACAAGCCTCGCTGTTTTGCCAGAGATGGTTTGCACCTGTCACCCCCTAGGCTTTCGAATACTGGCCAAGGCTCTTGCCATCCCCATAGTGCCTTTTTTAGGCAAGGCTCAAAGGACAAACCAACCACCATAACCAGCACAGGTAACCAAAAACTAATTGTAATGCTACTCAACACCAGAAGTCTCAACCTCAAAATGCATGCACTCGAGGCACTCCTTAGTATGGAGAAAATCAGTTTGTGCAGTGACGGAAACCTGGTTCAAGGCTCCAGAGACCACCCCAGCACTACCAGGTTACAATTCATAGCACACCTTCCGGCCTCAGTTACCAGATCGCAGTACAAAGGGCAAAGGTGTATCCATATTCATCAAGAATACCCACATCTCCAGGTTAGTGACACAGCATGATGCCCAAGAGATCATCCATGTGCAACTATCAGCAGGCAAAACCACATTTCAAGTCGTAGCCTGTTATAGATCGCCCACCATGTCTCAAGATGCTCACTCAGCATTCCTTGAGGCATTGGAAAATATAAAGGTCCTACCCAACACCATCATTTTGGGTGATTTCAACTACCCTGGTATAGACTGGGCGAACTACCAAAGTTCTAACTCCTATGCCCAGCGGTTCATAGAATTTATAAATTCAAATGCCCTTGAACAACTGGTATGTTCTCCCACTAGAGGGGGCAACATATAGGATTTAGTCATCACAAATATGGGCGCCCATTGTACCACACCCGTTTTCACTCCCTCTCTGGTCAGATCAGACCACAAACTGATAACCTTGGATGTCCCCACCCCTCCACCTCCCCCAGTCAAAAAAACCATCGTAAAAAAACTTTCCAAAGCAAACTTCAAACTACTTGCATCAGAAGTGGAAAGCTTCACTATTCCATTGCAGAAGGATAATGATATCCAGGATGCAGAATCCTACACCAAGGCACTTTATATACATCTTCAGGATTGCATGGACTGTGCTATCCTAAATAAAACCAAGACTCCTTCCTCGAGCAAGAAGAAACCAGTCTGGTGGACCCCGGCCATAAGCAAACTATACATTAAAAGGAGGAGACTTATACAAAAAAAGGCCAAATCTCAAGTAGAAAAATCCATCCCTGATCAGCATTAGTAAGAAACTGTGGGCCCTTATCAAGTCAACTAAAGCCAATTTCAAAAAGAAAGTTGCCAAGGATGCCAAGGATAACCATAAGGCCTTCTATGGTTACATCAAAAACCTAAATGGCAAAGCTCAGGTCTGTTCTGAGCTAGCACAAAATGGAACAAAATACACTGACACCACTGACATTGCCAACATCTTGGCTGATAGGTTCAGTGCAAATCCCCCCCCCCACCACCACCACCACCTACAGGGCCTATTACTATTCCAGGGGATTGTGTAACTCCAATTATTACTGATACGTTGGTTAATAAGGCTCTATCTAAAGCTAAAAACACTGCCTCCATGGGACCAGATGGTGTCAGGGCTGTGTCATACGCGAGCTCCAAAATGAATTAACCCCGCATCTGAATACCCTGTTCAGTCTCAGCCTCTCGACAGGATATGTGCCCATAGAATGGCGCACAGCAACGGTGGTTCCACTGCACAAGGGTGGGCCCACAACCGACCCTGGAAACTACCTACCAATAAGCCTGACCAGTCTGATCTGTAAGGCAATGGAGCAAATCATTATGGAACTCATAAATGGAGAAATTGGGAACCTCCAAACACTTGGCCCCGCACAGTTAGGCTTCGTCAAGGGCAGATCATGCCTCCTGAACCTAGTGGACTTCTTTGAGATAGTTATTCAGGCTATAGATAAGGGAAAGGAGGTACACATGGCTTACCTTGACCTTGCTAAAGCATTTGACACCATTCCCCATTTGGGTATTATTGATAAACTCACCAACTTGGGCATAAACCCTTACGTAACAAGATGGATCACAGACTGGGTCTCAGACAGATCCCATAAAGTAAGAGTAGCAGGATCTATGTCCGCATCCAGACCAGTAATGAGTGGTGTGCCTCAGGGCTCTGTCTTGGGGCCCCTCCTGTTTGGCATATACTTCTCAGAAGTACAGGCAAGCACTGAAGGGCTGTGGCTGATCAAGTTGGTGGACGACTGCAAACTGGGTGCTATAACAGAGTCTCCGGCCGACATGGATATCCTCCAGAAGGGCATTAATGAGACTGATGCATGGTGCCAAAGCCATGGTCTCAAGCTAAATGCTAAAAAATGCGTAGTAATCCCCTTTGGAAAAAACAGAGTACCCGCGAACTACCACATAGGAGGTAACCCCCTAAAATCTGAAGAAGTAATAAGGGATCTAGGGACCCAAGTAGATAGTTTGCTTTCCTTTGATAACCATGTTGCCAAGGTGGTTAGAAAATCCTTCTATGTGACCCATCTGATCACGAAAGGGTTCGCATCAAGATCTAAGGATGTAGTGGTGCCCCTCTACTCTTCCCTCATCAGACGCATTATTGAGTACAATGCACCAATTGGAATGTACCTGGCTAGGCATCACCAGCAGCTGGAGAGACCACAGAGGTACCTCAATAAGAGGATTACTGGCCTCAAACAGTTGCCCTATGCAGCACGATTGAAAAAACTAAGGATTTTCTCTGTTGCATACCGCCTTCTCAGTGGCGATCTCTGTCTAACATACAAAGCCATGTCCAACCCAGAACTGTTGAACATCCTCCATCTTAGCAAAACAAAATCTACTTGAGCTACACACTCTAGGGATATAAACCTCAGCACAACAATGAATAGAACATGCTGGAGGGATAGATTCCCTTCGCAAAGACTTCCCTTGCTATGGAACAAGGTCCCGATCTACATAAGTCAGAGTCCCTCACTATCACTCTTCAAGAGGAACCTTGATGAGTGGATGGGTAACAGAAAGTTCACACCAGGGATCATACCAATAGCTCTACTAGATAGGGGCCAAGGGTACTAGCTACTAGATCTAGGGCCTTGGGAACTAATCAAAGGGGCGTTGAACACCGCACAATGTGGCTGGGCTAATATATGCCTTCGGGCAGATAGCACAGTACCACCTGATGAACCTATGAACTTATAAACTGATGTCAGGAAACTCATAACATATTCATTGACTACCAAAAGCCTAACACCTTCCTCCTACTTACACATATATAATAAAACTCATGTCAGGTAACTAACAGCACAATCACTGACCACCTAGGGTCAAACACCTTCCTCCTACTCACATATATATATTAAATCTCATGTGAGGTAACTCATAGCACATTAACTGAACACCTAGGGTCTAACATCTTCCTCCTACTCACAAACATATAGTAAAACTGATATCAGGCAACTTATAACACATTCACTGACCATATTGGGAATAATACCTTCCTCCTACTCACATACATATAGTAAAGCTGATGTCAGACAACTCATAATGCATTCACTGACAACATAGGTTCATACACCTTCCTCCTACTCACATACATATATTAAAATTGATATCAGGAAACTCATAACACATTCACTGACCACCAAGGGTCTAACACCTTCCTCCTACTGATATACATATACTAAAATTGATGTCAGGCAACTCATAAAAAATTCACTGACCACCTACTCACATATGTATACTAAAATTTATGTCAGGAAACTCATAACACATTCACTACCCACCTAGGGTCTAACGCCTTCCTCCTACTCAGATAAGTATAGTAAAACTGATGTTAGGCAACTCATAACGCTTTCACTGACTAGCTAGGATCTATCACCTACCTCCTACTCGCATACATAAAGTAAAACTGATGTCAGGAAACTCATAACACATTCACTGACCACCTAGCATCTAACACCTTCCTCCTACTCACATATATATCTTAAATCTCATGTCAGGTAACTCATAGCACATTAACTGACCACCTAGGGTTTATCACTTTCCTCATACTAGCATACATATAATAAAACTGATGTCAGACAACTCATAACACATTCACTGACCACATAGGTTCGAATACCTTCCTCCTACTCACATACATATATTAAAATTGATGTCAGGCAACTCATAACACATTCACTGACCACCTAGGGTCTAACACCTTTCTCCTACTCACATACATAAAATAAAATTGATGTCAAGCAAATCATAGCACATTCACTGACCAGCTAGGGTCTAATACCTTCCTCTTACTCACATACATATATTAAAATTGATGTCAGGCCACTCATAGCACATTCACTGACATCCTAGGGTCTAATTCCTTCCTCCTACTCACATATGTATATTAAAATTGATGTAAGGAAACTCATAACACATTCACTGACCACCTAGGGTCAAACGCCTTCCTCCACCTCACTTACATATAGTAAAACTGATGTCAGACAACTCATAACACATTCACTGACCACATAGGTTCGAACACCTTCCTCCTACTCACATACATATATTGAAATTAATATCAGGCAACTCATAACACAATCACTGACCACCTAGGGTTTAACACCTTTCTCCTCCTGATATACATATATTAAAGTTGATGTCAGGCAACTCATAACACATTCACTGACCACCTTGGGTCTAATACCTTCCTCCTACTCACATATCTATATTAAAATTGATGCCAGGAAACTCATAACACATTCACTGATCACCTAGGGTCTAACACCTTCCTCTTACTCACATACATATATTAAAATTAATGTCAGACAACTCATAGCACGTTCACTGACCACCTAGGGTCTAACATCTTCCTCCTATTCACAAAGATATAGTAAAATAGATGTCAGGCAACTCATAACACATTCAGTGAACACTTAGGGTCTAATTCCTTCCTCCTACTCACATACATGTACTAAAACTGATGTCAGGCAGCTCAGAGCACATTCACTGACCACCTAGGCATTTAACACCTTCCTCCTACTCGCATATATATATTAAAACTCATGTCAGGTAACTCATAGCACATTCACTGACCACCTAGAGTCTAACACCTTCTTACTACTCACCTACAGATAGTAAAACCGATGTCAGACAACTCATAACATATTCACTGACCACTTGGGGTCCAACACCATTCTCCTACCCACATACATATATTACAATTGATATCAGGCAATTCTTAACACATTCACTGACCAACTAGGGTCCAACACCTTCCTCCTACTCACATACATATATTAAAATTGATGTTAGGCAACCCATAACACATCCACTGACCACCTAGGGTCTAACATCTTCCTCCTACTCACATACATATAGTAAAACTGATGTCAGGCAACTCATAACGCATTCACTGACCACCTAGGGTCTAATGCCTTCCTCCTACTCACATACATATAGTAAAAGTGATGTCAGGTAACTCATAACACATTCACTGACCACCTAGGGTTTAACATCTTCCTCCTACTCACATACATGTAGTAAAACTGATGTCAGGCAACTCATAGCACATTCACTGACCACCTAGGGTCTAACACCTTCCTCCTACTAACATATATTTTAAAAGTAATGTCAAGTAACTCATAGAACATTCACTGACCACCTAGGGTCATACACCTTCCTCCTACTCACATATGTGTAGTAAAACTGATGTCATAGCACATTCACTGACCACCTAGGGTCTAACACCTTCCCCCTACTCATATAATTGTAGTAAAACTGATGTCAGGCAACTCATAGCACATTCACTGACCACCTAGGGTCTAACACCTTCCTCTTACTCACATACATATATTAAAATGTATGTCAGACTACTCATAGCTCGTTCACTGACCACCTAGGGCCTAATACCTTCTTCCTATTTACATAGATATAGTAAAACCGATGTCAGGCAACTCATAACACATTCAGTGAACACCTAGGGTCTAACTCCTTCCTCCTACTCAAATACATGTAGTAAAACTGGTGTCAGGCAGCTCATAGGACATTCACTGACCACCTAGGCATTTCACACCTTCCTCCTACTCACATATATATATTAAAACTCATGTCAGGTAACTCATAGCACATTCACTGACCACCTAGGGTCTAACACCTTCTTCCTACTCACATACACATAGTAAAACTGATGTCCGACAACTCATAACATATTCACTGACCACTTGGGGTCTAACACCTTCCTCCTACTCACATACATAAATCAAAATTGATATTAGGCAACTCATAACACATCCACTGACCACCTAGGGTCTAACACCTTCCTCTTACTCACATACATAGAGTAAAACTGATGTCAGGCAGCTCATAACACATTCACTGACCACCTTGGGTCTAACACCTTCCTCCTACTCACATACAAATAGTAAAACTGATGTTAGGCAACTCATAACACATTCACTGACCATGTAGGGTATACCACCTTCCTCCTAATCACATGCATATATTAAAATTGATGACAGACAACTCAAAGCACATTCACTGACTACCTACAGTCTAATACATTCCTCCTACTCACCTACATATATTAAAACTCATGCCAGGTAACGCATAGCACATTCAGTGACCATCTAGGGTCTAACACCTTCCTCCTACTCACATATGTGTAGTAAGATTGATTTCAGGCAACTCATAACACATTCACTGACTACCTAGGGTATAACTCCTTGCTCCTACTCACGTACGTGTAGTAAAACTGATGTCAGGACACTCATAGCACATTTACTGACCATGCAGGGTATAACACCTTCCTCCTACTCACATACATATATTAAAATAAATGTCAGACAACTCATATCATATTCACTGATCACCTTGGGTCTAATACCTTCCTCCTACTCACATATCTATATTAAAATTGATGCCAGGAAACTCATAACACATTCACTGATCACCTAGGGTCTAACACCTTCCTCTTACTCACATACATATATTAAAATTAATGTCAGACAACTCATAGCACATTCACTGACCACCTAGGGTCTAACATCTTCCTCCTATTCACAAAGATATAGTAAAATAGATGTCAGGCAACTCATAACACATTCAGTGAACACCTGGGGTCTAATTCCTACTTACATACATGTACTAAAACTGATGTCAGGCAGCTCAGAGCACATTCACTGACCACCTAGGCATTTAACACCTTCCTCCTACTCGCATATATATATTAAAACTCATGTCAGGTAACTCATAGCACATTCACTGACCACCTAGAGTCTAACACCTTCTTACTACTCACATACACATAGTAAAACCGATGTCAGACAACTCATAACATATTCATTGACCACTTGGGGTCTAACACCATTCTCCTACTCACATACATATATTACAATTGATATCAGGCAACTCTTAACACATTCACTGACCACCTAGGGTCCAACACCTTCCTCCTACTCACATAGATATATTAAAATTGATGTTAGGCAACCCATAACACATCCACTGACCACCTAGGGTCTAACATCTTCCTCCTACTCACATACATATAGTAAAACTGATGTCAGTCAACTCATAACACATTCACTGACCACCTAGGGTCTAACACCTTCATCTTACTGATATACATATATTAAAACTGATGTCAGGCAACTCATAACACATTCACTAACCACCTCGGGTCTAATGCCTTCCTCCTACTCACATACATATAGTAAAAGTGATGTCAGGTAACTCATAACACATTCACTGACCACCTAGGGTTTAACATCTTCCTCCTACTCACATACATGTAGAAAAACTGATGTCAGGCAACTCATAGCACATTCACTGACCACCTAGGGTCTAACACCTTCCTCCTACTAACATATATTTTAAAAGTAATGTCAAGTAACTCATAGAACATTCACTGACCACCTAGGGTCATACACCTTCCTCCTACTCACATACGTGTAGTAAAACTGATGTCATAGCACATTCACTGACCACCTAGGGTCTAACACCTTCCCCCTACTCATATAATTGTAGTAAAACTGATGTCAGGCAACTCATAGCACATTCACTGACCACCTAGGGTCTAACACCTTCCTCTTACTCACATACATATATTAAAATTTATGTCAGATTACTCATAGCTCATTCACTGACCACCTAGGGCCTAATACCTTCTTCCTATTTACATAGATATAGTAAAACCGAAGTCAGGCAACTCATAACACATTCAGTGAACACCTAGGGTCTAACTCCTTCCTCCTACTCAAATACATGTAGTAAAACTGGTGTCAGGCAGCTCATAGCACATTCACTGACCACCTAGGCATTTCACACCTTCCTCCTACTCACATATATATATTAAAACTCATGTCAGGTAACTCATAGCACATTCAATGACCACCTAGGCTCTAACACCTTCTTCCTACTCACATACACATAGTAAAACTGATGTCCGACAACTCATAACATATTCACTGACCACTTGGGGTCTAACACCTTCCTCCTACTCACATACATAAATCAAAATTGATATTAGGCAACTCTTAACACATCCACTGACCACCTAGGGTCTAACACCTTCCTCTTACTCACATACATATAGTAAAACTGATGTCAGGCAGCTCATAATGCATTCACTGATCACCTTGGGTCTAACACCTTCCTCCTACTCACATACAAATAGTAAAACTGATGTTAGGCAACTGATAACACGTTCACTGACCATGTAGGGTATACCACCTTCCTCCTAATCACATGCATATATTAAAATTGATGACAGACAACTCATAGCACATTCACTGACCACCTAGGGTCTAACACCTTCCTCCTACTGACATACATATTGTAAAACTGATGTTAGGCAACCCATAGCACATTCACTGACTACATACAGTCTAATACCTTCCTCCTACTTACCTACATATATTAAAACTCATGCCAGGTAATGCATAGCACATTCAGTGACCATCTAGGGTCTAACACCTTCCTCCTACTCACATATGTGTAGTAAGATTGATTTCAGGCAACTCATAACACATTCACTGACTACCTAGGGTATAACTCCTTGCTCCTACTCACGTACGTGTAGTAAAACTGATGTCAGGACACTCATAGCACATTTACTGACCATGTAGGGTATAACACCTTCCTCCTACTCACATACATATATTAAAATTAATGTCAGACAACTCATATCATATTCACTGATCACCTATGGTCTAACACCTTCCTCCTAATCACATATATATATTAAACCTCATGTCAGGTAACTCATAGCAAATTAACTGACCACCTAGGGTCTAACATCTTCCTCCTACTCAAAAACATATAGTAAAACTGATACCAGGCAACTCATAACACATTCACTGACCATCTAGGTTCTAACACCTTCCTCTACTCACATACATATAGTAAAACTGATGTCAGACAACTCATAACACATTCACTGACCACATAGGTTTGAACACCTTCCTCCTACTCACATACATATATTAAAATTGATGTCAGACAACTCATAACACATTCACTGACCACCTATGGTCTAACACCTTCCTTCTACACATATACATATATGGATATTGATTTCAGGCAACTCATAAAAAATTCACTGACCACCTAGGGTCTAATACCTTCCTCCTACTCACATATGTATACTAAAATTTATGTCAGGAAACTCATAACACATTCACTAACCACCTAGGGTCTAACGCCTTCCTCCTACTCACATAAGTATAGTAAAACTGATGTTAGGCAACTCATAATGCTTTCACTGACTAGCTAGGATCTATCACCTACCTCCTACTCGCATACATATAGTAAAACTGATGACAGGAAACTCATAACACATTCACTGACCACCTAGCATCTAACACCTTCCTCCTACTCACATATATATCTTAAATCTCATGTCAGGTAACTCATAGCACATTAACTGACCACCTAGGGTCTATCACTTTCCTCATACTCGCATACATATAGTAAAACTGATGTCAGACAACTCATAACACATTCACTGACCACATAGGTTCGAATACCTTCCTCCTACTCACATACATATATTAAAATTGATGTCAGTCAACTCATAACACATTAACTGACCACCTAGGGTCTAACACCTTCCTCCTACTCACATACATAAAATAAAATTGATGTCAAACAACTCATAGCACATTCACTGACCTGCTTGGGTCTAATACCTTCCTCTTACTCACATACATATATTAAAATTGATGTCAGGCCACTCATAGCACATTCACTGACATCCTAGGGTCTAATTCCTTCCTCCTACTCACATATGTATATTAAAATTGATGTAAGGAAACTCATAACACATTCACTGACCACCTAGGGTCTAACGCCTTCCTCCAACTCACTTACATATAGTAAAACTGATGTCAGACAACTCATAACACATTCACTGACCACATAGGTTCGAACACCTTCCTCCTACTCACATACATATATTGAAATTGATATCAGGCAACTCATAACACAATCACTGACCACCTAGGGTTTAACACCTTTCTCCTCCTGATATATATATATTAAAGTTGATGTCAGGCAACTCATAACACATTCACTGACCACCTTGGGTCTAATACCTTCCTCCTACTCACATATCTATATTAAAATTGATGCCAGGAAACTCATAACACATTCACTGATCACCTAGGGTCTAACACCTTCCTCTTACTCACATACATATGTTAAAATTAATGTCACACAACTCATAGCACATTTACTGACCACCTAGGGTCTAACATCTTCCTCCTATTCACAAAGATATAGTAAAATAGATGTCAGGCAACTCATAACACATTCAGTGAACACCTAGGGTCTAATTCCTTCCTCCTACTCACATACATGTACTAAAACTGATGTCAGGCCGCTCAGAGCACATTCACAGACCACCTAGGCATTTAACACCTTCCTCCTACTCGCATATATATATTAAAACTCATGTCAGGTAACTCATAGCACATTCACTGACCACCTAGAGTCTAACACCTTCTTACTACTCACCTACAGATAGTAAAACCGATGTCAGACAACTCATAACATATTCACTGACAACTTGGGGTCTAACACTATCCTCCTACTCACATATATATATTACAATTGATATCAGGCAACTCTTAACACATTCACTGACCACCTAGGGTCCAACACCTTCCTCCTACTCACATACATATAGTAAAACTGATGTCAGGCAACTCATAACACATTCACTGACCACCTAGAGTCTACCACAGTCCTCCTAATCAGATGCATATATTAAAACTGATGTCAGACAACTCATAGCACATTCACTGACCACCTAGGGTCTAACACCTTCCTCTTACTGACATACATAAAGTAAAACTGATGTTAGGAACCCATAGCACATTCACTGACTACCTACAGTCTAACACCTTCCTCCTACTCACCTACATATATTAAAACTCATGTCAGGTAGCTCATAGCACATTCAGTGACCACCTATGGTCTAATACCTTCCTCCTACTCACATATGTGTAGCAGACTGATTTCAGGCAACTCATATCACATTTACTGACCACGTAGGGTATAACACCTTCCTCCTACTCACATACATATATTAAAATTAATGTCAGACAACTCATAGCACATTCACTGACTAGCTAGGATCTATCACCTACCTCCTACTCGCATACATATAGTAAAACTGATGACAGGAAACTCATAACACATTCACTGACCACCTAGCATCTAACACCTTCCTCCTACTCACATATATATCTTAAATCTCATGTCAGGTAACTCATAGCACATTAACTGACCACCTAGGGTCTATCACTTTCCTCATACTCGCATACATATAGTAAAACTGATGTCAGACAACTCATAACACATTCACTGACCACATAGGTTCGAATACCTTCCTCCTACTCACATACATATATTAAAATTGATGTCAGTCAACTCATAACACATTAACTGACCACCTAGGGTCTAACACCTTCCTCCTACTCACATACATAAAATAAAATTGATGTCAAGCAACTCATAGCACATTCACTGACCTGCTTGGGTCTAATACCTTCCTCTTACTCACATACATATATTAAAATTGATGTCAGGCCACTCATAGCACATTCACTGACATCCTAGGGTCTAATTCCTTCCTCCTACTCACATATGTATATTAAAATTGATGTAAGGAAACTCATAACGCATTCACTGACCACCTAGGGTCTAACGCCTTCCTCCAACTCACTTACATATAGTAAAACTGATATCAGACAACTCATAAGACATTCACTGACCACATAGGTTCGAACACCTTCCTCCTACTCACATACATATATTGAAATTGATATCAGGCAACTCATAACACAATCACTGACCACCTAGGGTTTAACACCTTTCTCCTCCTGATATACATATATTAAAGTTGATGTCAGGCAACTCATAACACATTCACTGACCACCTTGGGTCTAATACCTTCCTCCTACTCACATATCTATATTAAAATTGATGCCAGGAAACTCATAACACATTCACTGATCACCTAGGGTCTAACACCTTCCTCTTACTCACATACATATGTTAAAATTAATGTCACACAACTCATAGCACATTTACTGACCACCTAGGGTCTAACATCTTCCTCCTATTCACAAAGATATAGTAAAATAGATGTCAGGCAACTCATAACACATCCAGTGAACACCTAGGGTCTAATTCCTTCCTCCTACTCACATACATGTACTAAAACTGATGTCAGGCAGCTCAGAGCACATTCACAGACCACCTAGGCATTTAACACCTTCCTCCTACTCGCATATATATATTAAAACTCATGTCAGGTAACTCATAGCACATTCACTGACCACCTAGAGTCTAACACCTTCTTACTACTCACCTACAGATAGTAAAACCGATGTCAGACAACTCATAACATATTCACTGACAACTTGGGGTCTAACACTATCCTCCTACTCACATATATATATTACAATTGATATCAGGCAACTCTTAACACATTCACTGACCACCTAGGGTCCAACACCTTCCTCCTACTCACATACATATAGTAAAACTGATGTCAGGCAACTCATAACACATTCACTGACCACCTAGAGTCTACCACAGTCCTCCTAATCAGATGCATATATTAAAACTGATGTCAGACAACTCATAGCACATTCACTGACCACCTAGGGTCTAACACCTTCCTCTTACTGACATACATAAAGTAAAACTGATGTTAGGAACCCATAGCACATTCACTGACTACCTACAGTCTAACACCTTCCTCCTACTCACCTACATATATTAAAACTCATGTCAGGTAGCTCATAGCACATTCAGTGACCACCTATGGTCTAATACCTTCCTCCTACTCACATATGTGTAGCAGACTGATTTCAGGCAACTCATATCACATTTACTGACCACGTAGGGTATAACACCTTCCTCCTACTCACATACATATATTAAAATTAATGTCAGACAACTCATAGCACATTCACTGACTACCTATGGTTTAACAACTTCCTCCTATTCACATAGATATAGTAAAATTGATGTCAGGCAAGTCATAACACATTCACTGACCACCTAGGGTCTAACACCTTCCTCCTACTCACATATACATAGTAAAACTCATGTCAGGTAACTAATAACACATTCACTGACCACCTAGGGTCTAACACCTTCATCCTACTCACATATATATATTAAAGCTCGTGTCAGATAATTCATAGCACATTAACTGACCACCTAGGGTCTAACACCTTCCTCCTACTCACAAACATATAGTAAAACTGATATCAGGCAACTCATAACACATTCACTGACCATCTAAGATCTAACACCTTTCTCATACTCACATACATATAGTAAAACTGATGTCAGACAACTCATAACACATTCACTGACCACCTAGGGTCTAACACCTTCCTCTTACTGACATACATAAAGTAAAACTGATGTTAGGAACCCATAGCACATTCACTGACTACCTACAGTCTAACACCTTCCTCCTACTCACCTACATATATTAAAACTCATGTCAGGTAGCTCATAGCACATTCAGTGACCACCTATGGTCTAATACCTTCCTCCTACTCACATATGTGTAGCAGACTGATTTCAGGCAACTCATATCACATTTACTGACCACGTAGGGTATAACACCTTCCTCCTACTCACATACATAAATTAAAATTAATGTCAGACAACTCATAGCACATTCACTGACTACCTATGGTCTAACAACTTCCTCCTATTCACATAGATATAGTAAAATTGATGTCAGGCAAGTCATAACACATTCACTGACCACCTAGGGTCTAACACCTTCCTCCTACTCACATATACATAATAAAACTCATGTCAGGTAACTAATAACACATTCACTGACCACCTAGGGTCTAACACTTTCATCCTACTCACATATATATATTAAAGCTCGTGTCAGATAATTCATAGCACATTAACTGACCACCTAGGGTCTAACACCTTCCTCCTACTCACAAACATATAGTAAAACTGATATCAGGCAACTCATAACACATTCACTGACCATCTAAGATCTAACACCTTTCTCATACTCACATACATATAGTAAAACTGATGTCAGACAACTCATAACACATTCACTGACCACATAGGTTTGAACACCTTCCTCCTACTCACATACATATATTAAAATTGATGTCAGACAACTCATACCACATTTACTGACCACCTAGGGTCTAGCACCTTCCTCCTACACATATACATATATGAAAATTGATGTCAGGCAACACATAAAATATTCACTGACCACCTACGGTCTAATACCTTCCTCCTACTCACATATGTATATTAAAATTGATGTCAGGAAACTCATAACACATTCACTAACCACCTAGGGTCTAACGCCTTCCTACTACTCATATACGTATAGTAAAACTGATGTTAGGTAACTCATAACGCTTTCACTGACTAACTGGCGTCTATCACCTACCTCCTACTCCCATACATATATTAAAACTGATGCCAGGAAACTCATTAAACATTCACTGACCACCTAGGGTTTAACACCTTCCTCATACTCACATACATATAGTAAAATTTATGTCAGACAACTCATAACACATTCACTGACCACCTAGGGTTTTACACCTTCCTCCTACTCACATACATTTAGTAAAGGTGATGTCAGGCAAATCATAACACATTCACTGACCCCTAGGGTCTTAAAACTTCCTCTTACACAAATACATATATTAAAACTGATGTCAGGTAACTCATAGCACATTCACTGACCACCTAGCATCTAACACCTTCCTCCTACTCAAATATACATATTAAATCTCATGTCAGGTAACTCATAGCATATTAACTGACCACCTAGGGTCTAACACCTTCCTCCTACTCACATACATATAGCAAAACAGATGTCAGACAACTAATAACAGATACACTGAACACATAGGTTCGAACACCTTCCTCCTACTCACATATGTATATTAACATTGATGTCAGGAAACTCATAACACATTCACTGAACACATTGGGTCTAACACTTTCGTCCAACTCACATACATATAGTAAAACTGATGTTGGGCAACTCATAACACATTCACTGACCACCTAGGGTCTAACGCCTTCCTCCTACTCACATACATATTGTAAAGGTGATATCAGGCAACTCATAACACATTCACTGACCACCTAGGGTCTTACAACTTCCTCCTACTCACATACATATATCAAAACTGATGTCAGGTAACTCAGAGCACATTAACTGACCACCTAGGGTCTAACACCTTCCTCCGACTCACATACATATAGTAAAACTGATGTCAGAGAACTCATAACACATTCACTGACCACCTAGGGTCTAACACCTTCCTTCTACTCACACACATATAGTAAAACTAATGTCAGGCAACTCATAACACATTCACTGACCACCTAGGGTCTAACACCTTCCTCCTTCACACATACATATAGTAAAACTGATGTCATGCAACTCATAACAAATTCACTGACCACCTAGCATCTAACACCTTTCTCCTACTCACATACATATAATACGACTGATGTCAGGTAACTCATAGCACATTCACTGATGACCTAGGGTCTAACACCTTCCTATTACTCACATGCATATATTAAAATTGATGTCAGGCAACGCATAACACATTCACTGACCACCTATGGTCTAACACCTTCCTCCAACTCACAGACATATATTAAAATGTATGTCAAGCAACTCATAGCACATTCACTGACCAGCTTGGGTCTAATACCTTCCTCCTACTCACATACATATATTAAAATTGATGTCAGGCAACTCATAGCACATTCACTGACCACCTAGGGTCTAATACCTTCCTCCTACTCACATATGTATATTAAAATCGATGTCAGGAAACTCATAACAAATTCACTGACCACCTTTTGAATAACACCTTCCTCCAACTCACATACATATAGTAAAACTGATATCAGGCAACTCATTACACATTCACTGGCCAACTAGGGTCTAACACCTTCCTCCTACTCACATACATGTACTAAAACTGGTGTAAGGCAGCTCATAGCACATTCACTGAACACCTTGTCATTTAACACCTTCCTCCTACTCACATATATACATTAAAACTCATGTCAGGTAACTCATAGCACATTCACTGACCACCTAGGTTTTAACACCTTCTTCCTACTCACATATATAAAATTTGATGTCAGGCAACTCATAGCACATTCACTGACCACCTAGGGTCTAATACCTTCCTCCTACTCACATATGTATATTAAAATCGATGTCAGGAAACTCATAACAAATTCACTGACCACCTTTTGACTAACACCTTCCTCCTACTCACATACGTATAGTAAAACTGATGTTGGGCAACTCATAACGCTTTCACTGACCACCTAGGGTCTATCACTTTCCTCCTACTCACATACATATAGTAAAACTTATGTCAGGACACTCATAACACATTCACTGACAACCTAGGGTTTAACATCTTCCTCCTACTCACATACATATAGTAAAATTGATGTCAGAACACTCATAACACATTCACTGGCCAACTAGGGTCTAACACCTTCCTCCTACACACATACATGTACTAAAACTGGTGTAAGGCAGCTCATAGCACATTCACTGAACACCTTGTCATTTAACACCTTCCTCCTACTCACATATATACATTAAAACTCATGTCAGGAAACTTATAGCACATTCACTGACCACCTAGGTTTTAACACCTTCTTCGTACTCACATACCTGTAGTAAAACTGATGTCAGATAACTCATAGCACATTCACTGACTACCTAGGGTCTAAAACCTTCCTCTTACAGATATACATATAGTAAAACTGATGTTAAGCAACCCATAGCAGATTCAATGTCTATCTACTGTCAAACACTTTCCTCTTACTCACCTACATATATTAAAAATTATGTCAGGTAACTCATAGCAGATTCAGTGACCACCTAGGGTCTAACACCTTCCCCCTACTCACATAGTAAGACTGATTTCAGGCAACTAATAACACATTCACTGACTACCTAGGGTCTAACACCTTCCTCCTACTCACATACATATATTAAAATTAATGTCAGAAAACTCATACCACATTCACTGATGACCTATGGCCTAACACCTTCCTCCTATTCACATGGATATAGTAAAATTGATGTCAGGCAAGTCATAACACATTCACTGACCAGCTAGGGTCTAACACCTTCCTCCTACTCACATCCATGTAATTAAACTGATGTCAGGCAACTCATAGCACATTCATTGACCGCCTAGGGTCTAACACCTTCCTCCTACTCACATATACATAATAAAACTCATGTCAGGTAATTAATAGCACATTCACTGACCACTTAGGGTCTAACACCTTCCTCCTACTCACATATATATATACATATATATATATATATATATATATATATATATATATATATATATATATATAGATTAAATCTCATGTCAGGTAACTCATAGCACATTAACTGACCACCTAGGGTCTAACATCTTCCTCCTACTCACAAACATATAGTAAAACTGATATCGGGCAACTCATAACACATTCACTGACCATCTAAGTTATAATACCTTCCTCCTACTCACATACATATAGTAAAACTGATGTCAGACAACTCATAACTCATTCACTGACCACATAGGTTCAAACACCTTCCTCCTACTCACATACATATATTAAAATTGATGTCAGGAAATGCATAACACACCACCTAGGGTCTAATACATTCATCCTACTCACATACATATATTAAAATTGATGTCAGGAAACTCATAGAACATTCACTGACCACCTAGGGTCTAATACCTTCCTCCTGCTCACATATGTATATTAAAATTGATGTCAGGAAACTCATAACACATTCACTGACCACCTAGGGTCTAACACCTTCTTGCTACTCACATACCTGTAGTAAAACTGATGTCATGCACTCATAGCACATTCTCTGACCACCTACGGTCTAACACCTTCCTCCTAATCGCATATATATATATATAAAAACTGATGTCAAGTACTTATAGCACATTCACTGACCATCTAGCATCTAACACCTTCCTCCTACTCACATACATAAAGTAAAACTGATGTCAGGCAACTCAAAACATATTCACTGACCATCTAGGGTCTAACACCTTCCTCCTACTTACATACACATAGTAAAACTGATGTCAGACAACTCACAGCATGCTCGCTGACCACCTGGGGTCTAACACCTTCCTCCTACTCACATACATATATTAAAATTGATGTCAGGAAACTCTTAACACATTCACTGACCACCTATGGTCAAACACCTTCCTCCTACTCACATATATATATATATATATATATATATATATATATATATATATTAAAATTGATGTTAGGCAACTGATAACACATTCACTGACCACCTAGGTTCTAACACCTTCCTCCTACACACATACATATAGTAAAATTGATGTCAGGCAACTCATAACACATTCACTAAACACCTAGGGTCTAACGCCTTCCTCCTACTCACATACGTATAGTAAAACTGATGCTAGGCAACTCATAAAGCTTTCACTGACTACCAAGGGTCTATCACAGATATCCTACTCGCATACATATATTAAAACTGATGTCAGGAAACTCATAACACATTCAATGACCACCTAGGGTTTAACACCTTCCTCTTACTCACATACATATAGTAAAATGTATGTCAGACAACTCATAACACATTCACTGACCACCTAGGGTCTAACACCTTCCTCCTACTCACATACATATAGTAAAGGTGATGTCAGGCAACTCATCACACATTCACTGACCACCTAGGGTCTTAGAACTTCCTCCTACTCACATACATATATTAAAAATGATGTCAGGTAACTCATAACACATTCACTAACCACCTAGGGTCTAACACCTTCCACCTACTCACATACATATAATAAAATTGATGTGAAGCAACTCATAGGACTTTCACTGATGAGCTAGGGTCTAATACCTTCCTCTTACTCACATACATATAATAAAATTGATGTCAGGCAGCTCATAGCACTTTCATTGAACAACGAGGGTCGAATACCTTCCTCCTACTCACATACATATAGTAAAACTGATGTCAGGGAACTCATAACACATTCACTGACCACCTAGGGTCTAACACCTTCCTCCTACTGACATACATATAGTAAAACTAATGTCAGGCAACTCATAACACATTCACTGACCACCTAGGGTCTAACACCTTCCTCCTTCTCACATACATATAGTAAAACTGATGTCAGGCAACTCATAACAAATTCACTGACCACCTAGCATCTAACACCTTTCTCCTACTCACATACATATAATAAGACTGATGTCAGGTAACTCATAGCACATTCACTGATGACCTAGGGTCTAACACATTCCTATTACTCACATGCATATATTAAAATTGATGTCAGGCAATGCATAATACATTCACTAACCACCTATAGTCTAACACCTTCCTACAACTCACAGACATATAATAAAATTTATGTCAAACAACTCATAGCACATTCACTGACCAGCTAGGGTCTAATAACTTCCTCTTACTCACATACATATATTAAAATTGATGTCAGGCAACTCATAGCACATTCACTGACCACCTAGGGTCTACTACCTTCCTCCTACTCACATATGTATATTAAAATCGAAGTCAGGAAACTCATAACAAATTCACTGACCACCTTTTGATTAACACCTTCCTCCAACTCACATACATATAGTAAAACTGATATCAGGCAACTCATTACATATTCATTGACCACCTAGGGTCTAACGCCTTCCTCCTACTCACATAAGTATAGTAAAACTGATGTTGGGGAACTCATAACGCTTTCACTGACCACCTAGGGTCTATCACTTTCCTCCTACTCACATACATATAGTAAAACTTATGTCAGGACACCCATAACACATTCACTGACAACCTAGGGATTAACATCTTCCTCCTACTCACATACATATAATAAAATTGATGTCAGACAACTCATAATACATTCACTGGCCAACTAGGGTCTAACACCTTCCTCCTACTTACATACATGTACTAAAACTGGTGTAAGGCAGCTCATAGCACATTCACTGAACACCTTGTCATTTAACACCTTCCTCCTACTCACATATATACATTAAAACTCATGTCAGGTAACTCATAGCACATTCACTGACCACCTAGGTTTTAACACCTTCTTCCTACTCACATAACTGTAGTAAAACTGAAGTCAGGCAACTCATAGCACATTTCCTGACCAGCTACAGTCTAACACCTTCCTCCTAATCACATATATATATATATATATATATATATATATATATATATATATATATATATATATCTATATCTAAACTGATGTCAGGTACTCATAGCACATTCACTGACCACCTAGCGTCTAACACCTTCCTCCTACTCACATCCATACAATAAAACTGATGTCAGGCAACTCATAACACATTCACTGACCATCTAGGGTCTATCACCTTCCTCCTAATAACAACCACATATTAAAACTGATGTCAGACAACTCATAGCACAATCGCCGACAACCTGGGGACTAACACCTTCCTCCTACTCACATACATATATTAAAATTGATGTCAGACAAATATTAACACATTCACTGACCACCTAGGGTCAAACACCTTCCTCCTACTCACATACATATATTATAATTGATGTTAGGCAACTCATAACACATTGACTGACCACCTAGGGTCCATCACCTTCCTCCTACTCACATACATATAGTAAAACTGATGTCAGGCAACTCATGACACATTCACTGACCACCTAGGGTCTAACACCTTCCTCCTACTCACATACATATATTAAAATTGATGTTAGGCAACTCATAACACATTGACTGACCACCTAGGGTCCATCACCTTCCTCCTACTCACATACATATAGTAAAACTGATGACAGGCAACTCATAACACATTCACTAAACACCTAGGGTCTACCACCTTCCTCTTAATCACATGCATATATTAAAACTGATGTCAGACCACTCATAGCACATTCACTGACTACCTAGGGTCTAACACCTTCCTCCTACTGACATGCATATAGTAAAATTGATGTTAGCAACCCAAAGCACATTCACTGACTACCTATGGTCAAACACCTTCCTCCTACTCACCTACGTATATTAAAACTTATGTCACGTAACTCATAGCACATTCAGTGACCACCTAGGGACTAACACCTTCCTCCTACTCACATATGTGTAGTAAGACTGATTTCAGGTAACTCATAACACATTCACTGACTACCTAGGGTCTAACACCTTGCTCCAACTCACATACGTGTAGTAAAACTGATGTCAGGCAACTCATAGCACATTTACTGGCCACCTAGCATATAACACCTTCCTCATACTCACATACATATATTAAAATTAATGTCAGACAACTCATACCACATTCACTGACCACCTATGGTCGATCACCTTCCTCCTATTCACTTAGATATAGTAAAATTGATGTCAGGCAAGTCATAACACATTCTCTGACCACCTAGGGTCCAACACCTTCCTCCTACTCACATATATATAATAAAACTCACGTCAAGTAACTAATAGCACATTCACTGACCACCTAGGGTTTAACATCTTCCTCCTACTCACAAACATATAGTAAAACTGATATTAGGCAACTCATAACACATTCACTGACTGTCAAAGGAAAAATATACTTTAAAAATGATCAAAACACGGCAGGTTCAGGTTAAGGCACTTTAATCTTGCAGCAAGGAGACAAAAACGTGCTAATACAGAGTTTGTCTAACTAGAAACAGGAAATACTTTCATTTTTATACCCTTTCTAATAAGACATTGCCTACCAAGCTGAAGTAACAAATTATAAGTCTTTTCATCATTATTTACTAATGATTGTTCTCATGCAATTCTGCTGATTTATCAATTTTTGTGAGAAACTTCCTAAGGAAAACAACGTGGCCTTGGTTACCACTGGTTAGATACATGCAATGTTACCATTCAAGGTACTATGGTTAATTCAAGCACAAAGCTAGCAGTTCATTTCTCTAACAATCCTTTGTCTACATTATCTCTAAACTTCTGCAGCTGCACATGTTTTCATACTTCGAACAGAGCTGATTGTTTAGAATCATTACATTTACAGGCTATAGCATTGTTCATTCATTCTCTCCTGACCTAGCAGATAAGCACCTGCTTCTCAAGTACATTTCCAAAAGGCATAAACATGAATATTGCTGTGCTAGCAATTAGTAGGTCAGAGGGCATCTTGCAAGTTTCAGAAAGCACAATGCAGTTTCAAAAAGCATCTTTCAGTCTCATATGAAACTCAATTTATATATATTAAACAGTGCATATAAAATAGAATGAAAAACTTGTTAACTTATTTAGCTTCTTATTAGCACTAAGCATACACACATTAATACATATTTTCCTGACATTTCCCCCCTGTTAATACTTTTTAATTCTATTTTCAAAAAGAATAAACAGTTTTCTTCTTTTCCTAACCTCTTCCATTTAGGATTTGCAGTTAAGAAAGTCATTCAGTTTAAAACTTTATGAAAGTGTTTCACATTCTAGCAGCTCTTCAAATTCAGTACTCTGATACATAGTCTCAGAAACTGATATGTCTATAAATTCTTTGATTAATTTCTTCATGCAGGGGATTCCACAACAAACACAAGCTGCTATCAGGAGTAATCCCACACAAATGGCAATCAAGATGTTCATTAGGATGGAACCCCACCCCCCCAAACAAATTCTGGAAAAAGTCCATCAGAGGGTTTGGGCCTGGTTTGGTCATGGCCGACACTTGCTGTATCACCTCAAGGTGGCCATTAATTTCGTTCTGATGATCTGGTATATACGCACAGCATTCTTCTTTGATTAAAGCGCACGTTCCACCCCTCGCCGCTAGGGTGAAGTCAAAAGCCATTCGGTTCTCGAGCACTACAGTTCTCATAGCATTTAGTTCATCAGTTATCAGTTCAAGAGCAGAGAAAGTTGCATTACTCATTACTTCGAGAAGTTTAGACAGTTTTTGCACCTCCCAAATCGATTTAACTGTGCCATATGCAGGTAATATGCCAGCCCACGATATAACAGCGTCACTCAAGTCCATGTGCGTCAATTTGGTACCCACAGTATGATGGTCTTTCCAGCCCACCTAGATCTGTCCCACTGGATTTTCAGGCTTCTTAACAGCTTTCTTGGCCACATCTCGGGTATTGCGAATATTTCCCTGAGGCAAGACTGCAGTGTGTCGTATGGCCGGGACCAGGTACCCCAAAAAACAACTGCCGGACCAATTCTCAGGTAACCATTTATATGCCTTTTTACCACACACAAAATAACAATCCTCTACCTTAGTAGTTACTTTGTTACGAAATGACTGCCCTGCATGAAACATTTTCCTATTACATATAACTGTTTAAAAAGTACAGAATTACGTTGCACTTGATCAAGAGTCTTATGCATAGATCTAAGAAATGAGTCATAATCTGAACTGCAAGTTCCACCCAGATTGTTTGCTTTAGTATAACATTTATACGGTACAGTCACATTACACTTACTCCAACCCACTTGGATTGTGTCATTCTTGTAGAAACATACAATTCCCTTTTGTGTCACAGGCAAATACAGTACTACCTTATCATATGCTTTAATAGATACTGTGTCAAAAAACAGATTTTCCCAGGTCTCATTGACCCCTAGGGGGATAGCAGTCATTAATAACCCCCCATATGCTGTTGGTATGGCTGTGCAAATCCAGCAGTTCGAAATATTAAAAGTCTCAGCATACACACGTGTAATTGCCTGATAAGTGTTAAAGTTCGGGTGCCAGTCTATGTTTGGCTCATCACGTTTAATCAGTTCAACTTTTGTGGCAGGAAAAAGGAAAGGCCACAACAAAAAAGACAATGTTATTAGCATAGCTATCAAAATAATTATGCAAGTTTTCTGAGGTTGTTCAGTGTCTCTATTCGCTCTATACCTGGTCATTTTGTTCTTGTTGTACAACAGTAACAAGGTTTTTGTCCAGTTCAAAGTTCTTAACCAGTTTACAGTGTGTCAAATGAATCCAGGATGCTTGCTCCACGATCTTGACTGCAGTGGGTGTCGACAGTAGTACCTGGTATGGCCCTTCCCACTTCGGAGAACTCCAATTTTTTCTTTTCACTATCTTCACCCAGACCCAGGTGCCTGGGGCTACTGCTGCTTCCAATTTCGTTTGCTCTTTATCTGAAACAGAATTTAACTGCAATTCTGTTAATCAAAAATCGCCTCATATACCCTGCAAGTGAACTGTCAGCCTCCTGCTCTGCAGACATGAGAGGTTTCCATTGAGGTGTATAATATGCCCTCCCAAACAAGACTTCAAAAGGAGTTAATCCTTTTGCATTTGGAACAGTTCTCATGCTCAACAGTGCCAGAGGTAAACAGTGCACCCAGTTCTTTTGTGTCTCACTAATCAATTTCCTAAGTTTACTCTTCAACACCCCATTATGCCTCTCTACTAATCCTGCAGATTGGGGGTGGTATGCACAGTGTTTTTTTAACGATATCCCAAAATAGCGACTAAGTTGTTGTATTGTTTGGTTTACAAAATGTGTGCTATTGTCACTATAAATCTTTTCCGGTATGCCAAATCTAGGTATAATTTCTTTAAGAAGGACTTTTGCAACAGTAGCTGCATCTGGATTTTTAGTTGGAAAAGCTTCCACCCATTTGGAAAACATATCTATAATGACAAGGCGGTACTTCTTATGTTTGCATTTGTTCAGTTCTATAAAATCCATACAGATAGTATGAAATGGATACGGTGGTGTAGGGAAACTCCCTTGCTTAGGTTTCAATATCCCTTGTGCATGATGCTTGTTACAAACATGGCATGCTGCACAAAATTTTTTTGTGTAATTAGTAAATCCATATGTCGTAAACACTCAATTCACTAACTGTACCATCCCCCCTGTTGAGACATGGCTCTGCCCATGGCTCAACAAAGCTGCATATCTAAACAAGTTAGATGGTAAGATTGGTTTCTTCTCTTTGGAGATGTACAGTCCCTTCTCAAGGATTGCTCCTCGTTTTATCCACTTTTGTTTTTCTACATTTGTAGTAAGTGTCTGCATTGTTTCTAACATTTCTAAATCTAAAATCTCAGAAGGTTGTAATTCCTTGCTCAGAAGAAAAACTTCTTAAGCGGAAGCTGTTTGTTTTGCAGCTGTATCAGCCCTCGCATTTCCTTTTGAAATTCTATCCTTTTGCTTGGTATGAGCTATGCATTTGCAAATAGCTACTTTCTGAGGTAACTGAATAGAGTCTAACAAATCTAAAATAAATTGCACATGGTTAATTGGTTTACCAGTAGATGTTATCATTCCTCTATTTTTCCACTGCTGCGCAAAAACGTGTACAGTAGAAAAAGCATACTGACTGTCAGTAAAAATATTCACTTTCTTACCTTTTGCTAAGGTATATGCCCTCGTCAAGGCAATCAATTCTGCTGCTTGTGCAGATAAGTTGTGTGGTAAAGACTTTGCTTCTAAAATCTCAGTATCAGAAACTACTGCATACCCCACTAGGTTCTGTCCTGTAGGACCCCTTCTGCATGAGCCGTCCACATAGTATGTCACCTCGGCATCATCCAAGGGAACATCTGTAAGGTCTTTTCTAGGTAGTGTCTTTTGCTCAATCTCCTGCAGGCAGCAGTGTGGTTTGCCATCTGCAGGGGTTGGGAGCAAGGTTGACGGGTTTAAAGTTGTGCATCGTTCAATTGTCATATGAGGTTGGCTCAACAGTATAGTCATACAGGAAAGATGTCTAGCAGGAGAAAGATATGCTACTTTTTCTTGCAGTAAAATAATCGTGACTGCATGAGGCACTCTCAATGTGAGAGGGTGGAACAAAACTACTGAGGCTGAAGCCTACACTGCCATTGCAGCTGCAACTACTGCTTGTACACAGTGGGGCAAGGATCGCGCCACTAGGTCTAACTGTGGTGAATAGTAAGCTATGGGGCGTTGTTTGTCCCCATGCTGTTGTGTTAACACTGATGTCCTATATCCTTGCTTACAGTCTACAGTTTGAAAAAAATCGCTTATGATAGTTTGGTAATCCTAAAACTAAGGAAGATGCTATCAGTTGTTTCAGTTTGAAGAAAGCTGATTCTGCTTCTGGTGTCCACTGTAATAAATCCTGTGCTGCCATCGGCTTTTTGAATATCAAATTAGTCAGCGGAGCAGATTCCAAAGCATAACTTGGTATCCATCTCCGACAAAAGTTAGTAGTTCCCAGGAAGGACATAATTTCCTTCTTGGTAGTCGGTCTAGGTGCTTGTAATATTGCTGTTTTTCTGCCTTCATCTAATATTCTGCCTTCTTTGGATATTACATATCCCAGGTATTTAACCTGTTTTTTCCAAAGTTGCAGTTTGTTCTTGTTTACCTTGTGTCCTTGAGTAGCTAAAAATTGTAATAATGCTATGGTATCCTCTCTGCATTCTTGCTGGGTGGGGACTGCCAGCAGAATGTCGTCTACATAAAGGAAAATCTGACTACCTTTCGGTGGGATAAATCCCGCCAGGTTACTTGCCATTTCCTGTGCAAATATCATTGGACTTTCACAATATCCCTGTGGTAGTCTGGTATATGTATACCGTTTCCCCTGAAATGTAAATGCAAACCAATGTTGGCTGTCTGGGTGTATCGGTATCGAAAAAATGCATTGCTAATATCTACCACAGAAAAATACTTCTGTTGAGGTTTCAAATCATTCAGTAAGGTGTGTGGATCTGGCACTGTTGGTGCCCTGGGTATAACTGCATCATTCAGAGCTTGTAAATCTTGGACCATACGCCATTCCCCGTTTGCTTTCCTAACAGGAAATAAGGGTGTATTACATGGTGAATCAGGAGATTCTATTAAGACTCCTTCTTTAAGTAGGGCTGCTATTATAGGTTTGATCCCTATCTCTGCATCCTTTCTTAAGGGATACTGTCTTTTCTGAGGTCTAAATGCTGATTTTGGTGTAATAGTAACTGGTCCTGCTGTCGAATAAGTCCTACATCCAATTTCCCTGTTGACCAGAGAGTCTCTGGTATGTCTCGTAAGGCTTTTTCCTCTTCCTCCAGTAAGAGTAATACTCAGCTATCCTCACTTGCCTGTGAGTGCACAGCTGGGTATGTCTGTGTTATCCAATTCAATTTTTGCTTCTGTACTCCCTGTTCAGAGAGTTCTAATTCTGTCTGTTTTCCCACCTTGTGACTTTTTCTCCTAAGTCTGCCCACTTCAAATTTCTACTTTTAGTTAAGCTTACATGTGGTAATCGATTAGATTTGTAAAGTGCTAAAAATTCCTGGGGCAATGAACAGCTTATTACAGTTTCCTTCTGTGTCCCAGTACAGATTTTGTAATACTAACCTATTAGCATGGTTTTTAAACAACTCTTGCTCATATTCCTTATCAGGTCCTGGTCTGTTACAGTAATATAAAGTACAATGCAACAAATGCTGTTTGGCAGTGTCAAGGGTGGGGGATTTACTGATGGCTACATTCATCAGTTCTTTGGTTACTGCCCCTGGACCAGTTGTAACTAAGTCCTGGCTGTACCAATATGTTTCACCCTCCGGTCGCACTACAAAAGTATCCATTTGTCACTGTGCTTCCATACCCTGCATAGTTGGAGCTACGGCTATGCCAAATATCTGCATCAAGTCTCTGCCCAAGAGATTTACTGGGAATTTTGCAGAAACAACAATTTTGCTTTTCTGGGTCATTCCAGAAACGGGGTCAGTTATTGCTATGTCATGGGAGAGTGGCTGCCGATACAGCTGTCCATTAGCTGCTTTCACTAGTATGTAATCTGGTGATTCTGAATCTTCTGGTAGCTTGGAAGGATGTATCAGGGTCCGTGAAGCCCCTGAATCACACAGAAATTTGACTTCCCCCCCCTCTACCAGAAGCGTAACTTCCAGTTTTGTGTCTGCTAAGTAGAGCTCTAAGCTCAATAATGCTAAGTTTAAAATTTCATTTTCTTCATCGTCTATGAATTCATGTACATCCTCTATCCCTTCTGTCACATCCTCTACCCTTGCTACCACCTTTGCATTTGTCTTTCCCTGTCTATTGTTATCCAGTGATTCCTGACTATCATATAGTCATTCCTCACCCTCCTTATCTTCCGTGGTTACCTTCTTATTTAGCCTGCAATCCCTTGCCAAATGTCCCTTTTTCCCACATTTAAAACATTCACCCCTTTTCTTTCTTTCTTCAAAATCTTCTGATCGTTTATCAGATTGTTTGTTTCCCTGGGCATTTTTCTTACCCTTCTTCCTGGTTTGTACTACAAAGACTTCTCAGCCATCTTCTACTGCAAATACTTGAGCTTTCTTTTTCTTTTTGCTATTAAAATGCCTTTCGGCATGTCTTGCATATTCAAGTAATGACTGTAATCTACTTGTACGATGATCTACCATGTGCTTTGTAATAAAGCTGCTAATGGGAGTAATACTGCCTTTTAAGAATGCATTCTTTAGTTGTTGCTCATATGGGGAATCATGTGTTTGATCTTCAGGTACCTGCATTCCACAATGGTTATTAAAACATTCTAATAATCTAGCATAATATCTATCAACAGTTTCACCTTCTTGTTGTATGCACTGATTAGTGCAAGTCCAATCAGCCCTAGGCTTCCATTTCTCAGAGATTCAGTCCGTCAGACCTTTTACTCTGTTGTCCAGTTCTGCATTACTATGTGGGAGTGGTCTAAGCTCTGCGTCACGGGGATTCCAGTTGCCACTGATCATGTGCCAATCTGGACCTACAATTTGTCTAACTACTTTTTCTACTTCTTCTCCATTCAAATGATAACTTAAACCCATGCCCTGTAAGTCTTCTAAGAACTTTCTGAAATTGACTTTCGGATGGGGAATTCCGTCTGTGGCTTTCCGGATATCTTCCAGTGTCCACGGTCTATAAACTAGAAGCATCGGATCCTGTCCTGCCTGTCCTGCCTGTCCTGCCTGTGGATTAGGAACTTCTATGAGTGGACATATCTCTTCCTCACTCATAGCTCGTGAATTTCTGTTTATTTCATATAATTCAATATCCCCTCTCAAGTTACGTGCTTGAGACCTGGTCTCGATAGGATCCCTGACAATCGGTTTTAATTTTGCAGGGACAGCTGGGTATAGCGGAGGTGGATCAGCTTGTCCTCTCGCTTCATATTCTGGTAAGGGAAGCGGAGGGGGCGGAGGTGGGGCTGTTGCTATTACCAAGTTATTATCTTCTTTGTCTAAGAACATTGCTTTTGAATTTTTAATCTTTTGTTCCCTACGATTTGCTTCCTCAAGCCACCTATGTGCCTGAGGGACTCCTAATTGGCATAGCTTTTTTAGCTGACCTTTCACGTCTGTTTTACATTGTCTAACAAGTTTAAGTGAGGATTTATCTAAATTACCATCAAATTTGTATTTATCAATCCATTTTGTATAATACTTAACATTATCGGCACGCTGTAACTGCATATATTTTGCGTCTTTGGTTAGGGGCGGGTCTCGGGAAGTTTTCGTACACTGATTTCACATGTTGCCTTAGCTGAGCTAGAAATTGTTACGTAACCCTTCTTATCACGTGGTACCATGATTTTAAACCTTCTCACAGTTTATCTAGAATAACTGTCTACCTAGTCTGTGTCCCTGATCCATGACAAGACAGTAATCTTTTTGTCCCTGATCTGCACATGCAAATCTTCCTGACAAAACAGTTCTGTAACTAGTCCCTGATCTGAAACAGAAAAAAGGTAAATTCCTCCTTACCTGACCCTCCTTGAGTTGATCCACTGGATCGTTGACTCGTCCTCCAATCCCAGATCAGAAACAGTGGCTGGCCTCTTTCGAACGACAATTCAGTCGGAGGTCTTTCAAAACAGAAGAGCCGATGTGGCCGCTTCTCCATACGGGTACATGCCACCGGGCCCAATTCTGACCTAGGCCTAGAGTGAGAGGTACTTTCTGGTCCAAAGGACCAAACTGTCAAAGGAAAAATATACTTTAAAAATGATCAAAACACGGCAGGTTCAGGTTAAGGCACTTTAATCTTGCAGCAAGGAGACAAAAACATGCTAATACAAAGTTTGTCTAACTAGAAACAGGAAATACTTTCATTTTTATACCCTTTCTAATAAGACATTGCCTACCAAGCTGACGTAACAAATCATAAGTCTTTTCATCATTATTTACTAATGATTGTTCTCATGCAATTCTGCTGATTTATCAATTTTTGTGAGAAACTTCCTAAGGAAAACAATGTGGCCTTGGTTACCACCGGGTAGATACATGCAATGTTACCATTCAAGGTACTATGGTTAATTTCAAGCACAAAGCTATCAGTTCATTTCTCTAACAATCCTTTGTCTACATTATCTCTAAGCTTCTGCAGCTGCACATGTTCTCATACTTCGAACAGAGCTGATTGTTTAGAATCATTACATTTACGGGATATAGCATTGTTCATTCATTCTCTCCTGACCTAGCAGATAAGCACCTGCTTCTCAAGCACATTTCCAAAAGGCATAAACATGAATATTGCTGTGCTAGCAATTATTAGGTCAGAGGGCATCTTGCAAGTTTCAGAAAGCACACTGCAGTTTCAAAAAGCATCTTTCAGTTTCATATGAAACTCAATTTACATATATTAAACAGTGCATATAAAATAGAATGAAAAACGTGTTAACTTATTTAGCTTCTAATTAGCACTAAGCATACACACATTAATACATATTTTCCTGACACTGACCATCTGGGTTCTACCACCTAGGGTCTTACAGCTTCCTCCTACTCACATACATATAGTAATGGCAGGCAAGTCATAACACATTCACTGACCACCTAGGGTCTTACAACTTCCTCTTACTCAAATACATATATTAAAACTGATGTCAGGTAACTAATAGCAGATTCACTGACCACCTAGTGTCTAACACCTTCCTCCTACTCACATTTATATATTAAATCTCATGTCAGGTAACTCATAGCACACCAATTGACCACCTAGTGTATAACACCTTCCCCCTACTCACAAACATATAGTAAAACTGATGTCAGACAACTAATAACACATTCACTGACCACATAGGTTCAAACACCTTCCTCCTACTCACATACATATATTAAAATTGATGTTAGCCAACTCATAACACATTCACTGACCACCTAGGGTCTAACACATTCCTCCTACTCACATACATATATTAAAATTGATGTCAGGCAACTCATAGCACATTCACTGACTACCTAGGGTCTAATACCTTCCTCCTGCTCACATATGTATATTAAAATTGATGTCAGGAAACTCATAACACATTCACTGACCACCTTGGGTCTAACACCTTCCTCCAACTCACATACATATAGTAAAACTGATCTCAGGCAACTCATTACACATTCAGTGACCACCTAGGGTCTAACGCCTTCCTCCTACTCACATACGTAAAGTAAAACTGATGTTGGGAAACTCATAACACTTTCACTGACCACCCAGGGTCTATCACCTTCCTCCTAACAACATATATATATATATATATATATATATATATATATATATGTATATATATATATATATATATATATATATATATAAACTGATGTCAGGTACTCATAGCACATTCACTGACCACCTAGCATCTAACACCTTCCTCCTACTCACATCCATACAATAAAACTGATGTCAGGCAACTCATACCACATTAACTGACCATCTAGGGTCTATCACCTTCCTCCTACTAACATACACTTAGTAAAACTGATGTCAGAGAACTCATAGCACAATCGCCGACCACCTGGGGACTAACACCTTCCTCCTACTCACATACATATATTAAAATTGATATCAGACAAATCTTAACACATTCACTGACCACCTAGGTTCAAACACCTTCCTCCTACTCACATACATATATTAAAATTTATGTTAGGCAACTCATAACACATTGACTGACCACCTAGGGTCCAACACCTTCCTCCTACTCACATATAGTAAAACTGATGTAAGGCAACTCATAGCACATTCACTGACCACCTAGGGTCTACCACCTTCCTCTTAATCACGTGCATATATTAAAACCGATGTCAGACAACTCATAGCACATTCACTGACTACCTAGGGTCTAACACCTTCCTCCTACTCACATATCTGTAGTAAGACTGATTTCAGGCAACTCATAACACATTCATTGACTACCTAGGGTCTAACAACTTGCTCCAACTCACATACGTGTAGTAAAACTGATTTCAGGCAAGTCGCAGCACATTTACTGACCACCTAGCGTATAACACCTTCCTCCTACTCACATACAAATATTAAAACTAATGACAACTCATGCCACATTCACTGACCACCTATGGTCGATCACCTTCCTCCTATTCACTTAGATATAGTAAAATTGATGTCAGGCAAGTCATAACACATTCACTGACCACCTAGGGTCCAACACCTTTCTCCTACTCACATACATGTAGTTAAACTGATGTCAGGCAATTCATAGCACATTCATTGACAACCTAGTGTCTAATACCTTCCTCCTACTCACATATGCATATTAAAATTGATGTCAGGAAACTCATAACACATTCACTGACCACCTTGGGTCTAACACCTTCCTCCAACTCACATACATATAGTAAAATAGATATCAGGCAACTCATTACACATTCACTGACCACCTAGGGTCTAACGCCTTCCTCCTACTCACATACGTATATTAAAACTGATGTTGGGCAACTCATAACGATTTCACTGACCACCTAGGGTCTAACACCTTCCTCCTACTCACATACATATAGTAAAGGTGATATCAGGCAACTCATAACACATTCATGGACCACCTAGGGTCTAACACCTTCCTCCTATTCACGTATGTATAGTAAAACTGATGTTGGGCAACTCATAACGCTTTCAATGACCACCTAGGGTCTATCACTTTCCTCCTACTCACATACATATAGTAAAACTTATGTCAGGAAACTCATAACACATTCACTGATGACCTAGGGTTTAACAACTTCCTCCTACTCACATACATATAGGAAAATTGATGTCAGACAACTCATAACACATTCACTGGCCAACTAGGGTCTAACACCTTCCTCCTACTCACATACATGTACTAAAACTGGTGTAAGGCAGCTTATAGCACATTTACTGAACACCCTGTCATTTAACACCTTCCTCCTACTCACATATATACATTAAAACTCATGTCAGGTAACTCATAGCACATTCATTGACCACCTAGAGTCTAACACCTTCCTACTACTCACATATATGTATAATAAAACTCATGTCAAGTAACTAATCACACATTCACTGACCAGCTAGGGTCTAACATCTTCCTCCTACTCACAAACATATAGTAAAACTGATATCAGGCAACTCATAACACATTCACTGACCATCTGGGTTCTAACACATTCCTCCTACTGACACATATAGTAAAACTGATGTCAGACAACTCATAACACATTAACTGACCACATAGGTTCGAACACATTACTCCTACTCACATATGGATATATTAAAATTGATGTCAGGAAACTCATAACACATTCACTGACCTCCTTGGGTCTAACACCTTCCTCCAACTCACATACATATAGTAAAACTCATATCAGGCAACTCATAACACGTTCACTGACCACCTAGGGTCTTACAACTTTCTCTACTCACATACATATATTAAAACTGATGTCAGGTAACTCATAGCACATTCATTGACCACCTAGGGTCTAACACATTCCACCTACTCACATACATATAATAAAATTGATGTCAAGCAACTCATAGCACTTTTACTGACCAGCTAGGGTCTAAGACGTTCCTCTTACTCACATACATATATTAAATTGATGTCAGGCAGCTCATTGCACATTGATTGACCACCTAGGGTCAAATGCATTCCTTCTACTCACATACATATAGTAAAACTGATGTCAGGGAACTCATAAAACCATCACTGACCACCTAGGGTCTAACACCTTCCTCCTTCTCACATACATATAGTAAAACTGATGTCAGGCAACTCGTAACACATTCACTGACCACCTAGCGTCTAACACCTTTCTCCTTCTCACATACATATAATAAGACTGATGTCAGGTAACACATAGCACATTCACTGACGACCTAGGGTCTAACACCTTCTTATTACTCACATGCATATATTAAAATTGATGTCAGGTAACTCATAGCACATTCACTGACCACCTAGGTTCTAACATCTTCCTCCTACTCACATATATATATATATATATATATATATATATATATATATATATATATTAAAATTGTTGTCAGGCAACTCGTAACACATTCAGTGACCTCCTATGGTCTAACACCTATATATATTAATATATTCTTATATATATTAAAACTGATGTCAGACAACTCATAACACTTTCACTGACCAGCTAGTGTCTAATACCTTCCTCCTACTCACATACATATATTACAACTGATGTCAGGCAACTCAAAACACATTCACTAACCACATATGGACTAACACCTTCCTCCTACTCACATACATATAATAAAACTGATGTCAGGCAACTCTTAACACATTCACTGACTAGCTAGGATCAAACACCTTCCTCCTACTCACATACATATATTAAAATTGATGTTAGGCAACTCATAACACATTCACTGACCACCTAGGGTCTAACACCTTCCTCCTACTCACATACATATAGTAAAACTGATGACAGGCAACTCATAACACATTCACTGACCACCTGGGGTCTAACACCTTCCTCCTACTCACATACATATAGTAAAACTAATGTTAGGCAACTAATAACACATTCACTGGCTACCTAGGGTCTACCACCTTCCTCTTAATCACATGCATATATTAAAACTGATGTCAGACAACTCATAGCACATTCACTGACTGCCTAGGGTCTAACACCTTCCTCCTACTGACATACATATAGTAAAACTGATGTTAGCAACCCATAGCACATTCAATGACTGCCTAGGGTCTAACACCTTCCTCCTACTCACATACATGTAGTTAAACTGATGTCAGGCAATTCATAGCACATTCATTGACAACCGAGTGTCTAATACCTTCCTCCTACTCACATATGCATATTAAAATTGATGTCAGGAAACTCATAACACATTCACTGACCACCTTGGGTCTAACACCTTCCTCCAACTCACATACATATAGTAAAATAGATATCAGGCAACTCATTACACATTCACTGACCACCTAGGGTCTAACGCCTTCCTCCTACTCACATACGTATATTAAAACTGATGTTGGGCAACTCATAACGATTTCACTGACCACCTAGGGTCTAACACCTTCCTCCTACTCACATACATATAGTAAAGGTGATATCAGGCAACTCATAACACATTCATGGACCACCTAGGGTCTAACACCTTCCTCCTATTCACGTACGTATAGTAAAACTGATGTTGGGCAACTCATAACGCTTTCAATGACCACCTAGGGTCTATCACTTTCCTCCTACTCACATACATATAGTAAAACTTATGTCAGGAAACTCATAACACATTCACTGATGACCTAGGGTTTAACAACTTCCTCCTACTCACATACATATAGGAAAATTGATGTCAGACAACTCATAACACATTCACTGGCCAACTAGGGCCTAACACCTTCCTCCTACTCACATACATGTACTAAAGCTGGTGTAAGGCAGCTTATAGCACATTTACTGAACACCTTGTCATTTAACACCTTCCTCCTACTCACATATATACATTAAAACTCATGTCAGGTAACTCATAGCACATTCATTGACGACCTAGAGTCTAACCCCTTCCTCCTACTCACATATATGTATAATAAAACTCATGTCAAGTAACTAATCACACATTCACTGACCAGCTAGGGTCTAACATCTTCCTCCTACTCACAAACATATAGTAAAACTGATATCAGGCAACTCATAACACATTCACTGACCATCTGGGTTCTAACACATTCCTCCTACTGACACATATAGTAAAACTGATGTCAGACAACTCATAACACATTAACTGACCACATAGGTTCGAACACATTACTCCTACTCACATATGGATATATTAAAATTGATGTCAGGAAACTCATAACACATTCACTGACCCCTTGGGTCTAACACCTTCCTCCAACTCACATACATATAGTAAAACTCATATCAGGCAACTCATAACACGTTCACTGACCACCTAGGGTCTTACAACTTTCTCTAATCACATACATATATTAAAACTGATGTCAGGTAACTCATAGCACATTCATTGACCACCTAGGGTCTAACACATTCCACCTACTCACATACATATAATAAAATTGATGTCAAGCAACTCATAGCACTTTTACTGACCAGCTAGGGTCTAAGACGTTCCTCTTACTCACATACATATATTAAATTGATGTCAGGCAGCTCATTGCACATTGATTGACCACCTAGGGTCAAATACATTCCTTCTACTCACATACATATAGTAAAACTGATGTCAGGGAACTCATAAAACCATCACTGACCACCTAGGGTCTAACACCTTCCTCCTTCTCACATACATATAGTAAAACTGATGTCAGGCAACTCGTAACACATTCACTGACCACCTAGCGTCTAACACCTTTCTCCTTCTCACATACATATAATAAGACTGATGTCAGGTAACACATAGCACATTCACTGACGACCTAGGGTCTAACACCTTCTTATTACTCACATGCATATATTAAAATTGATGTCAGGTAACTCATAGCACATTCACTGACCACCTAGGTTCTAACATCTTCCTCCTACTCACATATATATATATATATATATATATATATATATATATATATATATATATATATATTAAAATTGTTGTCAGGCAACTCGTAACACATTCAGTGACCTCCTATGGTCTAACACCTATATATATTAATATATTCTTATATATATTAAAACTGATGTCAGACAACTCATAACACTTTCACTGACCAGCTAGTGTCTAATACCTTCCTCCTACTCACATACATATATTACAACTGATGTCAGGCAACTCAAAACACATTCACTAACCACATATGGACTAACACCTTCCTCCTACTCACATACATATAATAAAACTGATGTCAGGCAACTCTTAACACATTCACTGACTAGCTAGGATCAAACACCTTCCTCCTACTCACATACATATATTAAAATTGATGTTAGGCAACTCATAACACATTCACTTACCACCTAGGGTCTAACACCTTCCTCCTACTCACATACATATAGTAAAACTGATGACAGGCAACTCATAACACATTCACTGACCACCTGGGGTCTAACACCTTCCTCCTACTCACATACATATAGTAAAACTAATGTTAAGCAACTAATAACACATTCACTGGCTACCTAGGGTCTACCACCTTCCTCTTAATCACATGCATATATTAAAACTGATGTCAGACAACTCATAGCACATTCACTGACTGCCTAGGGTCTAACACCTTCCTCCTACTGACATACATATAGTAAAACTGATGTTAGCAACCCATAGCACATTCAATGACTACCTAGGGACAAACACCTTCCTCCTACTCACCTACGTATATTAAAACTTAGGTAACTCATAGCACATTAGCTGACCATCTAGGTTCTAACACCTTCCTCCTACTCACATACATGTAATAAAACTGATGTCAGACAACTCATAGCACATTAACTGACCACATAGGTTTGAACACCTTCCTCCTACTCACATATATACATTATAATTGATGTCAGGCAACTCATAACACATTCACTGACCACCTAGGGTCTAACTCCATTCTCCTACACATATACATATATGAAAATTGATGTCAGACAACTCATAAAATATTCACTGACCACCTAGGGTCTAATTCCTTCCTCCTACTCACATATATATTAAAATTGATGTCAGGAAACTTATAACACATTCACTAGACACCTAGGGTCTAACGCCTTCCTCCTACTCACATACGTATAGTAAAACTGATGTTAGGCAACTCATAACGCTTTCACTGACTACCTAGGGTCTACACCTACCTCCTATTCACATACATATATTAAAACTGATGTCAGGAAACTCATAACACATTCACTGACTACCTAGGGTTTTACACCTTCGTCCTACTCACATACATTTAGTAAATTTGATGTCAGGCAAGTTATAACACATTCACCACCACCTAGGGTCTTAAAACTTCCTCTTACTCACATACATATATTAAAACTGATGTCAGATAACTCATAGCACATTCACTGACCACCTAGCATCTAACACGTTCCTCCTACTCACATATATATATTAAATCTCATGTCAGGTAACTCATAGCACATTAACTGACCACCTAGGGTCTAACACCTTCCTCCTACTCACATACATATAATAAAACTGATGTCAGACAACTCATAACACATTCACTGACCACATAGGTTCGAACACCTTCCTCCTACTCACATATGTATATTAAAATTGATGTCAGGAAACTTATAACACATTCAGTGACCACCTTGGATCTAACAACTTACTCCAACTCACATACATATAGTAAAACTGATATCAGGCAACTCATAACACATTCACTGACTACCTAGGGTCTAACGCCTTCCTCCTACTCTCATACGTGTAGTAAAACTGATGTCAGGCAACTCATAGCACATTTACTGACCACCTAGGGAATACACCTTCTTCCTACTCACATACATATTTTAAAATTAATGTCAGACAACATATACCACATTCACTGACCACTTATGGTCTATCACCTTCCTCCTATTCATTTAGATATAGTAAAATTGATGTCAGGCAAGTCATAACACATTCACTGACCACCTAGGGTCCAACACATTCCTCCAACTCACATACATCTAGTTAAACTGATGTCAGGCAACTCATAGCACATTCATTGACCACCTAGGGTCTAACACCTTCCTCCTTTTCACATACGTATAGTAAAACTGATGTTTGGCAACTCATATTGCTTTCACTGACTACCTAGGGTCTATCACCTACCTTCTACTCGCATACATATATTAAAACAGATGTCAGGAAACTCACAACACATTCACTGACCACCTAGGGTTTAACACCATCCTCATACTCACATACATATAGTAAAATTTATGTCAGGCAACTCATAACACATTCACTGACCACATAGGGTCTAAGACCTTCCAACTAATCACGTACATTTAGTAAAGGTGATGTCAGGCAACCCATAACACATTCACTGACCACCTAGGGTCTTACAACTTCCTCCTACTCACATACATATATTAAAACTGATGTCAGGTAAATCATAGCACATTCACTGACCACCTAGCGTCTAACACCTTCCTCCTACTCACACATATATATATTAAATCTCATGTCAGGTAACTCATAGCACAGTGACTGACCACCTAGCTTCTAACACCTTCCTCCTACTTACATACATATAGTAAAACTGATGTCAGACAACTCATAACAAATTCACTTACCACATAGGATTGAAAACCTTCCTCCTACTCACATATGTATATTAAAATTGATGTCAGACAACTCATGACACATTCACTGACCACATAGGGTCTTACAACTTTCTCCTACTCACATACGTATATTAAAACTGATGTCAGGTAACTCATAGCAAATTCACTGACCACCTAGGGTCTAACACCTTCCACCTACTCACATTCATATAATAAAATTGATGTCAAGCAACACATAGCACTTTCACTGACCAGCTAGGGTCTAAGACTTTCCTCTTACTCACATACATATATTAAAATTGATGTCAGGCAGCTCATAGCACATTCATCGACCACCTAGGGTCAAATACCTTCCTCCTACTCACATACATATAGTAAAACTGATGTCAGGCAACTCATAACACATTCGCTGACCACCTAGCGTCTAACACCTTTCTCCTCCTCACATACATATAATAAGACTGATGTCAGCTAACACATAGCACATTCACTGACCAGCTAGGGTCTAACACCTTCCTCTTACTCACATGCATATATTAAAATTGATGTCAGGCAACTAATAGCACATTCACTGACCACCTAGGTTCTAACACCTTTCTCCTACTCGCATACATATTTAAAACTGATGTCAGGCAACTCACAGCACATTTACTGACCACCTAGTGTCTAACACCTTCCTCCTACTTACATATATATATATATATATATATATATATATATATATATATATATATATATATATATATATATATATATATATTAAAATTGTTTTCAGGCAACTCATAGCACATTCAGTAACCTCTTATGGTCTAACACCTTCCTCCTTCTCTCATATATATATTAAAACTGATGTCAGACAACTCATAACACATTCACTGACAACATATGGACTAACACCTTCCTCCTACTCACATACATATATTAAAATTGATGTCAGGCAACTCTTAACATATTCACTGACCACCTAGGGTCAAAAACCTTCCTCCTACTCACATAGATATATTAAAATTGATGTTAGGCAACTCATAACACATTCACTGACCCCCTAGGGTCTACCACCTTCCTCTTAATCACATGCATATATTAAAACTGTTGTCAGACAACTCATAGCACATTCACTGACTACCTAGGGTCTAACACCTTCTTCCTTCTGACATACAAATAGTAAAACTGATGTTAGCAACCCATAGCACATTCACTGACTACCTACGGTCAAACACCTTCCTCCCACTCACCTACATATATTAAAACTTATGTCAGGCAACTCGTAGCACATTCAGTGACCACCTAGGTTCTAACACCTTCCTCCTACTCACATATGTGTAGTAAGACTGATTTTAGGCAACTCATAACACATTCACTGACTACCTAGGGTCTAACACCTTGCTCCAACTCACATACGTGTAGTAAAACTGATGTCAGGCAACTCATAGCACATTTACTGACCACCTAGGGTATACACCTTCTTCCTACTCACATACATATATTAAAATTAATGTCAGACAACATATACCACATTCGCTGACCACCTATGGTCTATCACCTTCCTCCTATTCACTTAGATATAGTAAAATTGATGTCAGGCAAGTCATAACACATTCACTGACCACCTAGGGTCCAACACATTCCTCCAACTCACATACATCTAGTTAAACTGATGTCAGGCAACTCAAAGCACACTCATTGACTGCCTAGGGTCTAACACCTTCCTCCTACTGACATATATATAATAAAACTCATGACAGGTATCTAATAGCACATTAATACCTTCCTACTACTCACATACATATATATATATATATATATATATATATATATATATATATATATATATATACACATATATTAATTCTCATGTCAGGTAACTCATAGCACATTAACTGACCACCTTGGGTCTAACATCTTCCTCCTACTCACAAACATATAGTAAAACTGATATCAGGCAATTCATAACACATTCCCTGACCATCTAGGTTCTAACACCTTTCTCCTACTCACATCATCATCATCTTCTTTCGGCTGTTCCCGTTAGGGGTTGCTACAGCGGATCATCTGTTTCCATTTCTTCCTGTCCTCTGCACCATGCTCTTTCACACCAACCGCCTGCATGTCCTCCCTCACTACATTCATAAACCTCATCTTAGGCCTTCCTCTTTCCCTCTTACCTGGCAGCTCCATCCTTAGCATCATTTTCCCAATATACCCAGCATCCCTCCTCAGCACATGTCCAAACCAACGCAATCTCACCTCTCTTGCTTTGTCTCCAAACTGTCCAACCTGAACTGACCATCTAAAATACTGATTCCTAATCCTGTCCATCCTAGTCACACCCAGTGCAAATCTTAACATTTTTAACTCTGCCACATCCAGCTCTGACTCCTGCCTTTTCAACAATGCTACAGTCTCCAACCCGTATAACATAGCTGGTCTCACTACCCTCTTGTAGACCTTCCCCTTCACTCTTATTGGTACCCGTCTGTCACAAATCACTCCTGACACTCTTCTCCACACATTCCACCCTGCCTGTACTCTCTTCTTCACCTCTCTTCCACACTCACCATTACTCTGAACTGTTGATCCCAAGTACTTAAACTCATCCACCTTTACCAACTCTACCCCCTGCATCCTCACCATTCCTCTACCCTCCCTCTCATTTACACACATATATTCTGTTTTAGCCCTGCTGACCTTCATTCCTCTACTCTCTAAAGCATATCTCCACCTCTCCAGGGTCTCCTCAACCTGGTCCCTACTCTCACTACATATCACAATGTCATCTGCAAACATCATAGTCCACGGGGCCTCCGGTCTAATCTCATCTGTCAACCTGTCCATCACCACAGCAAATAAGAAAGGGCTCAGAGCTGATACTTGATGTAAACCCACCTCCACCTTAAACGTATCTGTCACTCTGACTGCAGTCCTCACCGATGTCACACTACCCTTGTACATATCCTGTACCACTCTTACATACTTCTCTGCCACTCCCAACTTCCTCATACAATACCACAACTCCTCTTTAGGAACCCTGTCATTTGCTTTCTCTAAGTCCGCAAAGACACAATGCAACTCCTTCTGACCTTCTCTGTATTTCTCCAACAACACTCTCAGAGCAAATATTGCATCTGTAGTGCTCTTTCCTGGCATGAAACCATACTGCTGATCACTAATCATCACCTCTCTTCTTAACCTAGCTTCCACTACTCTTTCCCATAACTTCAATCTGTGACTGATCAGTTTTATCCCCCTGTAGTTACTGCAGCTCTGGACATCACCCTTATTCTTAAAGATAGGTACCAAAACACTTTTTCACCTTAGGCATCCTCTGACTTTCCAAAATTTCATTAACCAATCTGGTTAAAAATTCCACTGCCATTTCTCCTAAGCACCTTCATGCTTCCACTGGTATGTCATCTGGGCCAACAGCCTTTCCATTCTTCATCCTCTTCATAGCTGTCCTTACTTCCTCCTTGCTAATCTGCTTCACTTCCTGATTCACTATTCCCACATCATCCAACCTTCTCTCTCTCTCTCATTCTCTTTATTCATCAGCCCTTTCCATCTACTCAACACACTCTCCTCACTTGTGAGTACATTTTCCTCACTGTCCTTTATTACCCTTACCTGCTGCACGTCTTTCCCAGCCCTGCCCCCTGTCTAGACAATCGGTACAGGTCCTTTTCTCCCTCTTTAGTGTCCAGTCTCTCATACAACTCTCTATATGCCTTATCCTTAGCCTTTGCCACCTCTCCTTTGCCATGCGCCTCATCTCCTTATACTCTTGTCTACTTTCTTCATCTGTTTGACAATCCCACTTCTTCTTCGCCAGCCTCTTCCTCTGTATACTCTCCTGTACTTCCTCATTCCACCACCATGTCTCCTTGTCCACCTTCCTCTGTCCAGATGTCACACCACGCACCTTCCTAGCAGTCTCCCTTACTAGCTCTGCTGTAGTTACCCAGCTATTCGATAACTCTTCATTGCCTCCCAGTGCCTGTCTTAACTCTTCCCTGAACTCCACCTCACAATCACAAAACTTCCACCATTTAATCCATGGCACTGCATTCACACTACTCCTCTGTTTCTTGATCACCAACATCATCCTGCAGACCACCGTTTATACTGCTTAACTACACTTTCCCCAGTCACCACTTTACAGTCTCCAATCTCCTTCAGACTGGCCCTACTACATAGGATATAGTCCACCTGTGTGCATCTTCCTCCACTCTTGTACGTCACCCTTTGCTCCTCCCTCTTCTTAAAATACGTATTCACCACAGCCATGTCCATCCTTTTCGCAAAATCCACAATCATCTGACCTTCTGCAATCCTCTCCTTAACACCATACCTACCCATCAGTTCTTCATCCCCTCTGTTCGCTTCAGCAACATGCCCATTGAAGTCCGCTCCAATCACTAGTCTCTCACCCTTGGGTACACTCACCACCACTTCATCCAAATCGCTCCAAAATTTTTCTTTCTCATCCATCGCACACCCAACTTGTGGAGCATATGCACTAACAACATTCATCATTACACCATCAATTTCAAGCTTCATAAACATCACTCTATCAGACACTCTCTTCACCTCCAAAACACTCTTGGCATACTGTTCCATTTGGATAACCCCTACCCCATTTCTTCTGCCATCCACACCATGATAGAACAATTTGAAACCACCTCCTATACACTTGGCCTTTCTCCTACTCAAATACATATAGTATAACTGATGTAAAACAACTCATAACACATTAACTGACTACATAGGTTCGAACACCTTCCTCCTACTCACAAATATATATTATAATTGATGTCAGGCAACTCATAACACATTCACTGACCACCTAGGGTCTAACACCTTTCTCCTACACATATACATATATGAAAATTGATGTCAGGCAACTCATAAAATATTCACTGACCACCTAGGGTCTAATTCCTCCCTCCTACTCACATATATATATTAAAATTGATGTCAGGAAACTCATAACATATTCACTAGACACCTAGGGTCTAACACCTTCCTCCTACTCACATACGTATAGTAAAACTGATGTTAGGCAACTCATAACACTTTCACTGACAACCTAGGGTCTATCACCTACCTCCTACTCCCATACATATATTAAAACAGATGTCAGGAAACGCATAACACATTCACTGACCACCTAGGGTTTTACACCTTTCTCCTACTCACATACATTTAGTAAAGGTGATGTCAGGCAACTTATAACACATTCACTGACCTCCTAGGGTCTTACAACGTCCTCTTACTCACATACATATATTAAAACTGATGTCAGGTAACTCATAGCACATTCACTGACCACCTAGCATCTAACACCTTCCTCCTACTCACATATATATATTAAATCTCATGTCAGGTAACTCATAACACATTCACTGACCACATAGGTTCAAACACCTTCCTCCTACTCAAATTTGTATATTAAAATTGATGTCAGGAAACTCATAACACATTCAATGACCAACTTGGGTCTAAGAGCTTCCTCCAACTTACATACATATAGTAAAACTGATATCAGGCAACTCATAACACATTCACTGACCACCTAGGGTCTAACGCCTTCCTCCTACTCACATACATATAGTAAAACTGATGTCAGGAAACTTATAACACATTCACTGACCACCTAGAGTATAACACCTTCCTCCTACTCACATACATATAGTAAGATTGATGTCAAAAAACATTCACTGACCACATATTGTCTAACCCCTTTCTCCTACTCACATACATATAGTAAAGGTGATGTCAGGCAACTTATAACACATTCACTGACCACCAAGGGTCTTACAACATCCTCCTAGTCACAAACATATATTAAAACTGATGTCTGGTAACTCATAGCACATTCACTGACCACCAAGGGTCTAACACCTTCCACCTACTTACATACATATAATAAAATTGATGTCAAGCAACTCATAGCTCTTTCACTGACCAGCTAGGGTCTAAGACCTTCGTCTTACTCACATACATATATTAAAATTGATGTCAGGCAGCTCATAACACATTCATTGACCACCTAGGGTCGAATACCTTCCTCCTACTCACATACATATAGTAAAACTGATGTCAGGGAACTCATAATACATTCACTGACCACCTAGGGTCTAACAACTTCCTGCTACTCACATACATATAGTAAAACTGATGTCAGGCAACTCATAACACCATCACTGACCACCTAAGGTCTAACACCTTCCTCCTTCTCACATACATATAGTAAAACTGATGTCAGGCAACTATAACACATTCACTGACCACCTAGCGTCTAACACCTTTCTCCTACTCACATACATATAATAAGACTGATGTCAGGTAACTCATAGCACATTCCCTGACGACCTAGGGTCTAACACCTTCCTCTTACTCACATGCATATATTAAAATTGATGTCAGGCAACTCATAGCACATTCACTGACCACCTAGGTTCTAACACCTTTCTCCTACTCGCATACATATTTAAAACTGATGTCAGGCAACTCATAGCACATTAACTGACCACCTAGTGTCTAACACCTTCCTCCTACTCACATATATATATTAAAATTGTTTAATCCAAAAACACAGAAGCGAACCAAAAGGAAAGATAAATCCACAACGTTTAATACGAAATCACAAATGGTACAAACAATAAAATGTGAAGCGCTTTTCGTCTGGATTGGTATCCAGACTTCATCAGACAAACAGTACGTACTAGGCAACTGCAAATTCAAATAGTTCACTCATTCTGCACTGACCAATCAAGTATGTTACAATGTAACAACCTGTTAAAGAAACAAACCCTGACATTCGAAGAGACTTCTATCTTTTTACCTTACTTTTGTTTTACATGAAAACATTTCAATGTTGTGCATATTTAAAAATAGTCAAGTTACATGCATTACTTTTTATGCATGTGTTATAAAGGTAATGTATCATTATTCCGCTATGTTTTCCTTCTTTTCAAACAATCCTACTGACAGATTTTCCAGTTCTCCTAATACTACGTATAATACATATACAGATAGATTACATCCATAGTATGTTATACGTGTATATCTTGAATATTTTAATCTCTTTATTCCAAGAGTATTCTTTTTTTCAAGAAGTTTTACGTATAAATGTCATAATATTTTCCTTGCTGTGTGTTTTATATACTGCAAGAATATATGGAGGTGGAAAACTATAAGGTTTCAATTTTACATATATTTAAAAATAATCGAGTTCAGTACATTGCTTTTTATGCATATCTCTTAAAGATAGTGTACTATTTCTCCGTTTAATTTTTCCTTCTTTTAAACAATCCTGTGGACAAGTTTCGCAGTTCTCCCAATATTGTTTGTATAATACATGTGTAAATAAATAACATCCTTAATGTGTAATCCACATATGTCTTAAATGTGAAGGTCTCGTTTCCCCGAGAATAATCTTTTCTTCACAAGGGATTTTAATAAAGTGTCACAATTTTTTCTATGCTGTGTTTGTTGTACACGGTTAAATAATTAAAATATGAAAATATGAAGATATAAAAAACAGATGTAAGGTCTCCATAATAAATCGTTAGATGTCATTGATTTGTCGTAGTGACAAGGAACTTGCTAAATTTATTATATTGACTACATGTCCTTAGTAAAATTCATAAATTAATTTAAAAACTATTATTCTAAAATTTGTTAGTTCTTATGAATGTATTAAATTTCATAACGTTGTCTACTATTTATTGTATTTGATATCTAGTCCATTAAGCAGCACTACAGAACTGTGTGTCCATAGTGATGACATTCGGATTAGACATATATTAGACATTTAAAATAAATTAATACTGAAAAATATATATATATATAACAGTTTAACTGTCAGAGCAACAGTTATAATCTGTTTATAAACACCTTATTGTAATTTCAACGCTTAAAAGAAGGGTGTGTTGCGATATTCTAGTTATAAATTGTCAAGTGCTTCGTTGAAAACCAGTGTGTAATCAATAAATGTATTGGGTATGGGTTCTACAATTACTTATGACGTTGTAAACACTTGTATAGTAGTCAAAAGGGTTTGTAGATAGTTATATATTAAAAATAATTTATAGTTAATAACTTTAATTCCATAAAAATTGTTTCTTATTTAAAATGTTTTTACCTATACTCATCAGTACTCCAAGTATATGTGTAATGATGATATAAAATGATTTTATCACATAAAAAAATGGATGTCCAAAACAAGTTAAACAGAAATATGTGCAGGTCTAGTTATGCACGTGGTTGGTGTAAAGTGTCGGTAATTATCGTTTTATATAACTAGCCACAGTTGTCAAATGTTTACTGTCTTCTAATTATTATTGTTTAAAACTGCCGTTTATGAAACATTGTATACTACATAACTACATATAAAACTAGAACTGGAGAGAAAAGAATTGATTTGGCAATTACGACTGAGAGCATGTATAAAACCAGGTTTAAATGAAACATGCTCCATAGCATGTGTATTAAAATTAAAAAGTCTGCTGAGATAGACATATTAATTGGATGATTAAGATATAATGGTACAGTATACCCATTGAGAGGTATCCAATAAAAATTAGTAAATCCATTTGCTATTGAAAAATATATCCATACAATTCAGTATGGAACACACATTAGTCTGTCCCAGCGGTTGTTAATAAATATACATTTAACCACATGCCTTTTTGAAGACCGTTAAAGAATTAAAAATGAAAGTTTAATTTTAAGACATGACTTAGTATACTTATGTAGTATACAATGTTTCATAAACGGCAGTTTTAAACAATAATAATTAGAAGACAGTAAACATTTGACAACTGTGGCTAGTTATATAAAACGATAATTACCGACACTTTACACCAACCACGTGCATAACTAGACCTGCACATATTTCTGTTTAACTTGTTTTGGACATCCATTTTTTTATGTGATAAAATCATTTTATATCATCATTACACATATACTTGGAGTACTGATGAGTATAGGTAAAAACATTTTAAATAAGAAACAATTTTTATGGAATTAAAGTTATTAACTATAAATTATTTTTAATATATAACTATCTACAAACCCTTTTGACTACTATACAAGTGTTTACAACGTCATAAGTAATTGTAGAACCCATACCCAATATATTTATTGATTACACACTGGTTTTCAACGAAGCACTTGACAGTTTATAACTAGAATATCGCAACACACCCTTCTTTTAAGCGTTGAAATTACAATAAGGTGTTTATAAACAGATTATAACTGTTGCTCTGATAGTTAAACTGTTATATATATATATATATATATATATATATATATATATATATATTTTTCAGTATTAATTTATTTTAAATGTCTAATATATTTCTAATCCGAATGTCATCACTATGGACACACAGTTCTGTAGTGCTGCTTAATGGACTAGATATCAAATACAATAAATAGTAGACAACGTTATGAAATTTAATACATTCATAAAAACTAACAAATTTTAGAATAATAGTTTTTAAATTAATTTATGAATTTTACTAAGGACATATAGTCAATATAATAAATTTAGCAAGTTCCTTGTCACTACGACAAATCAATGACATCTAACGATTTATTATGGAGACCTTACATCTGTTTTATATATCTTCATATTTTCATATTTTAATTATTTAACCGTGTACAACAAACACAGCATAGAAAAAATTGTGACACTTATTATTAAAATCCCTTGTGAAGAAAAGATTATTCTCGGGGAAACGAGACCTTCACATTTAAGACATATGTGGATTACACATTAAGGATGTTATTTATTTATACATGTATTATACAAACAATATTGGGAGAACTGCGAAACTTGTCCACAGGATTGTTTAAAAGAAGGAAAAATTAAACGGAGAAATAGTACACTATCTTTAAGAGATATGCATAAAAAGCAATGTACTGAACTCGATTATTTTTAAATATATGTAAAATTGAAACCTTATAGTTTTCCACCTCCATATATTCTTGCAGTATATAAAACACACAGCAAGGAAAATATTATGACATTTATACATAAAACTTCTTGAAAAAAAGAATACTCTTGGAATAAAGAGATTAAAATATTCAAGATATACACGTATAAGATACTATGGATGTAATCTATCTGTATATGTATTATACGTAGTGTTAGGAGAACTGGAAAATCTGTCAGTAGGATTGTTTGAAAAGAAGGAAAACATAGCGGAATAATGATACATTACCTTTATAACACATGCATAAAAAGTAATGCATGTAACTTGACTATTTTTAAATATGCGCAAAATTGAAATGTTTTCATGTAAAACAAAAGTAAGGTAAAAAGATAGAAGTCTCTTCGAATGTCAGGGTTTGTTTCTTTAACAGGTTGTTACATTGTAACATACCTGATTGGTCAGTGCAGATTGAGTGAACTATTTGAATTTGCAGTTACCTAGTACGTACTGTTTGTCTGATGAAGTCTGGATACCAATCCAGACGAAAAACGCTTCACATTTTATTGTTTGTACCATTTGTTATTTCGTATTAAACGTTGTGGATTTATCTTTCCTTTTGGTTCGCTTCTGTGTTTTTGGATTAAGCAGCTGAAGTTTCGTCAATTGGTGGATATTAAAATTGTTGTCAGGCAAATTATAACACATTCAGTGACCTCCTAGGGTCTAACACCTTCCTCCTTCTCACACACACACACACACACACATATATATATATATATATATATATATATATATATATATATATTAAAACTGATGTCAGACAACTCATAACACATTCACTGACCACCTAGCGTCTAACACCTTCCTTCTAATCACATACATATAAAAAAAACTGATGTCAGGTAATTCGTAGCACATTTCCTGACCATCTATGGTTAAACACCTTCCTCCTACTCATATACATATATGAAAATTGATGTTATGCAACTCATAGCACATTCACTGATTACCTAGGGTCTAACACCTTCTTCCTACTCACATACGTGTAGTAAAACTGATGTCAGGCAACTCATAGCACATTCCCTGACCACCTACGGTCTAACACCTTCCTCCTAATCACATATATATATTAAAACTGATGTCAGGCAACTCATAACACATTCACTGACCATCTAGGGTCTAATACCATCCTCTTACTCACATATACGTAGTAAAACTGATGTCAGACAACTCATAGCACATTAACTGTCCACCTGGGGTCTAACACCTTCCTCCTACTCACATACATATATTAAAATTGATGTTTGGCAACTTATAACACATTCACTGACCACCTAGGGTCTACCACTTTCCTCTTAATCACATGAATATATTAAAACTGATGTCAGACAACTCATAGCACTTTCACTGACTACCTAGGGTCTAACGCCTTCCTCCTACTCACATACGTATAGTAAAACTGATGTTAGGCAACTCATAACGCTTTCACTGACTACCTAGGGTCTATCACCGACCTCCTACTTGCTTACATATATTAAAACTGATTTCCGGAAACTCATAACATTCACTGACCACCTAGGGTCTTACACCTTCCTCCTAGTCACATACATTTAGTAAAGGTGATGTCAGGCAACTCATAACACATTCACTGACCACCTTGTGTCTTACAACTTCCTCTTACTCACATACATATATTAAAACTTATGTCAGGTAACTCATAACACATTCATTGACCACATAGGTTTGAACACCCTCCTCTTACTCACATACATATATTAAAATTGATGTCAGGCAACTCATAACACATTCACTGACCACCTAGGGTTTAACACCTTCCTCCTACTCACATACCTATAATAAAATTGATGTCAAGCAACGCATAGCACATTCACTGACCATCTAGGTTTTAATACCTTCCTCTTACTCACATACATATATTAAAATTGATGTCAGGCAACTCATAGCACATTCACTGACAACCTAGTGTCTAATACCCTCCTCCTACTCACATATGTATATTAAAATTGATGTCAGGAAACTCATAACACATTCACTGACCACATTGGGTCTAACATTTACCTCCAGCTCACATACATATAGTAAACTGATATCAGGCAACTCATTACACATTCACTGACCACCTAGGGTCTAACGCCTTCCTCCTACTCACATACTTAAAATAAAACTGATGTTGGGCAACTCATAACAATTTCACTGACCACCTACGGTCTATCACTTTCCTCCTACTCACATACATATAGTAAAACGTATGTCAGGAAACTCATAACACATTCACTGACCAACTAGGGTTTAACACCTTCCTCCTACTCACATACATATAGTAAAACTGATGTCAGACAACTCATAACACATTCACTGACCAACTAGGGTTTAACACCTTTCTCCTACTCACATACATATAATAAGACTGATGTCAGGTAACTCATAGCACATTCACTGATGACCTAGGGTCTAACACCTTCCTATCACTCACATGCATATATTACAATTGATGTCAGGCAACGCATAACACATTCACTGACCACATATGGTCTAACACCTTCCTCCAACTCACAGACATATAATAAAATTTATGTCAGGCAACTCATAGCACATTCACTGACCAGCTAGGGTCTAATACCTTCCTCTTACTCACATACATATATTAAAATTGATGTCAAGCAACTCATAGCACATACACTGACCACCTATGGTCTAATACCTTCCTCCTACTCACATATGTATATTAAAATCTATGTCAGGAAACTCTTAACAAATTCACTGACCACCTTTTGAGTAACACCTTCCTCCAACTCACATACATATAGTAAAACTGATATCAGGCAACTCATTACACATTCACTGACCACCAAGGGTCTAACGCCTTCCTCCTACTCAAATACGTATAGTAAAACTGATGTTGGGCAACTCATAACGCTTTCACTGACCACCTAGGGTCTATCACTTTCCTCCTACTCACATACATATGGTAAAACTTATGTCAGGAAACTCTGTAAGGCAGCTCATAGCACATTCACTGAACATCTTGTCATTTAACACCTTCTTCCTACTCACATACCTGTAGTAAAACTGAAGTCAGGCAACTCATAGCACATTTCCTGACCATCTACAGTCTAACACGTTCCTCCTACTCACATCCATACAATAAAACTGATGTCAGGCAACTCATAACACATTCACTGACCATCTAGGGTCTATCACCTTCCTCCTACTAACATACACATAGTAAAACTGATGTCAGACAACTCATAGCACAATTGCTGACCACCTGGGGACTAACACCTTCATCCTACTCACATACATATATTAAAATTGATGTCAGACAAATCTTAACACATTCATTGACAACCTAGGGTCAAACACCTTCCTCCTACTCACATACATATATTAAAATTGATGTTAGGCAACTCATAATACATTGACTGACCACCTAGGGTCCAACACCTTCCTCCTACTCACATACATATAGTAAAATTGATGTCAGGCAACTCATAACACATTCACTGACCAGCTAAGGTCTAACACCTTCCTCCTACTCACATACATATAGTAAAACAGATGTTAGTCAACTCATAACACATCCACTGACCACCTAGGGTTTACCACCTTCCTCTTAATCACATGCATATATTAAAACCAATGTCAGACAACTCATAGCACATTCACTGACTACCTATTGTCTAACATCTTCCTCCTACTGACATACATATAGTAAAACTGATGTTAGCAACCCATAGCACATTCACTGACTACCTACGGTCAAACATCTTCCTCCTCACCTATGTATATTAAAACTTATGTCAGGTAAGTCATAGCACATTCAGTGACCACCTAGGGTCTAACACCTTCCTCCTACTCACATATGTGTAGTAAGACTGATTTCAGGCAACTCATAACACATTCACTGACTACCTAGGGTTTAACAACATGCTCCAACTCACATACGTGTAGTAAAACTGATGTCAGGCAAGTCATAGCACATTTACTGACCACCTAGCGTATAACACCTTCCTCCTACTCACATACATATATTAAAATTAATGTCAGACAACTCATACCACATTCACTGACCACCTATGGTCGATCACCTTCCTCCTATTCACTTAGATATAGTAAAATTGATGTCAGGCAAGTCATAACGCATTCACTGACCACCTAGGGTCCAACACATTCCTCCAACTCACATACATCTAGTTAAACTGATGTCAGGCAACTCATAGCACATTCATTGACCACCTTGGGTCTAACAACTTCCTCCTACTCACAAAGATATAGTAAAACTGATATCAGGCAACTCATAACACATTCACTGACCATCTAGGTTCTAACACCTTTCTCCTACTCACATCATCATCATCTTCTTTTGGCTGTTCCCGTTAGGGGTTGCCACAGCGGATCATCTGTTTCTATTTCTTCCTGTCCTCTGCATCATGCTCTTTTACACCAACCGCCTGCATGTCCTCTCTCACCACATCCATAAACCTCATCGTAGGCCTTCCTCTTTTCCTCTTACCTGGCAGTTCCATCCTTAGTATCCTTTTCCCAATATACCCAGCATCCCTCCTCAGCACATGTCCAAACCAACGCAATCTCTCCTCTCTTGCTTTGTCTCCAAACGGTCCAACCTGAGTTGACCCTCTAATATACTGATTCCTAATCCTGTCCATCCTAGTCACACCCAGTGCAAATCTTAACATCTTTAACTCTGCCACATCCAGCTCTGACTCCTGCCTTTTCGACAATGCTACAGTCTCCAACCCGTATAACATAGCTGGTCTCACTACCCTCTTGTAGACCTTCCCCTTCACTCTTATTGGTACCCGTCTGTCACAAATCACTCCTGACACTCTTCTCCACCCATTCCACCCTGCCTGTACTCTCTTCTTCACCTCTCTTCCACACTCACCATTACTCTGAACTGTTGATCCCAAGCACTTAACCTCATCCACCTTTACCAACTCTACTCCCTGCATCCTCGCCATTCCTCTACCCTCCCTCTCATTTACACACATATATTCTGTTTTAGCCCTGCTGACCTTCATTCCTCTACTCTCTAAAGAATATCTCCACCTCTCCAGGGTCTCCTCAACCTGGTCCCTACTCTCACTACATATCACAATGTCATCTGCAAACATCATATTCCACGGGGCCTCCGGTCTAATCTCATCTGTCAACCTGTCCATCACCACTGCAAATAAGAAAGGGCTCAGAGCTGATACTTGATGTAAACCCACCTCCATCTTAAATGTATCTGTCACTCCCACCGCAGTCCTCACCAATGTCACACTACCCTTGTACATATCCTGTACCACTCTTACATACTTCTCTGCCACTCCGGACTTCCTCATACAATACCACAACTCCTCTTTAGGCACCCTGTCATATGCTTTCTCTAAGTCGACAAAGACACAATGCAACTCCTTCTGACCTTCTCTGTATTTCTCCAACAACACTCTCAGAATAAATATTGCATCTGTAGTGCTCTTTCCTGGCATGAAACCATACTGCTGATCACTAATCATCACCTCCCTTCTTAACCTAGCTTCCACTACTCTTTCCCATAACTTCAAGCTGTTCAGTTTTATCCCCCTGTAGTTACTGCAGCTCTGGACATCACCCTTATACTTAAAGATAGGTACCAAAATACTTTTTCTCCACTCCTCAGGCATCCTCTGACTTTCCAACATTTCATTAAACAATCTGGTTAAAAATTCCACTGCCATTTCTCCTAAGCACCTCCATGCTTCCACTGGTATGTCATCTGGGCTAACAGCCTTTCCATTCTTCATCCTCTTCATAGCTGTCCTTACTTCCTCCTTGCTAATCTGCTTCACTTCCTGATTCACTATCCCCACATCATTCAACCTTCTTTCTCTCTCATTCTCTTCATTCATCAGCCCTTTCCATCTACTCAACACACTCTCCTCACTTGTGAGTATGTTTCCCTCACTGTCCTTTATCACCCTTACCTGCTGCACATCTTTCCCAGCTCTGCCCCTCTGTCTAGCCAATAGATACAGGTCCTTTTCTCCCTCTTTAGTGTCCAATCTCTCATCCAACTCTCTATATGCCTTATCCTTAGCCTTCCCCACCTCTCTCTTTGCCATGCGCCTCATCTCCTTATAGTTTCATAGTTTAGTACTAGGCTATCTGCCCTGGGGCATTTGTAACCCTAACCATAGTGATGTGGCTTTCGCCACCCCATGAAATGGTACAAAAATGCACAGAATAGATTTAGAATACTGTGCCTCTGTCTAGTAGTGACACAGTGAAGCTCCCCTTATATAATAGAATTAGTTTACTGTGCCCCTGTCTAGTAGTGACACAGATGTGACCCCTGGGGTAAACTTACGATCTCCCATCCACTCATCAAGATTTCTCTTGAAGAAAGTTAGTGAGGGGCTGTGCTTAACATGAACTGGGATTCTGTTCCAGAGCATGGGAAGCCTCTGGGTTATGAATCTATCCCTCCAGCATGTCGTATTCATACTTGTGCAGAGGTTTAAGTCTTTAGCTCTCGTGGTTCTGATGGATTTGGATTTTTTGAGGTGGAGAATGTCCATCAGTTCCTGATTGGACATGGCCTTGTACGTCAGGCACAGATCACCTCTGAGCAGGCGGTATGCTACTGAATAGAGCTGGAGTTTCTTTAGTCTGGCAGAATAAGACATATATTGGAGACCCTTGATCCTCTTGGTAAGGTACTTTTGTGGTCTCTCCAGCTGTTGCAAATGCCGGGTGAGGTACATACCAAATGGGGCATTGTACTCAATCATGGGTCTGATGAGGGAGGAGTATAGGGGTACAATGAGATCCTTGGATCTGGATGTGAATCCCTTCATGATAAGGTGTGCAAGGTAGAATGTCTTTCTAACCACTTTGGCAACGTGGGTGTCAAATGAGAGGTCACTGTCGACTTGGGTCCCTAGGTCTCTGATTACTTTTTTCATACTCAGTGGGTTGCTGTCTATGTGATAATTTGTGGGTACTTTGTTTTTCCCAAAGGGGATGACTATACATTTTTTGGCATTTAATTTAAGGCCATGACTCCGGCACCAGTTGTCCATTTCTGTGAGGCCTTTTTGTAGGATGCATGTGTCCGCTGGTGTATCGACTATGGCGCCTAGTTTGCAGTCATCTGTGAACTTTGTCAGCCACAACCCTCCCATGTTTCCTTTAACATCTGAGAAATAAATGCCGAACAAGAGGGGTCCCAGGACAGATCCCTGTGGGACAACGCTTGTGACTGGCTTTGAGTCTGACATTGCTCCAGCGATTTTAACTTTATGGGTTCTGTCCTTTAGCCAGTTTGCAACCCATCTAGTGACATAAGGGTTTACATTTAAGCTGTTGAGCTTATCAATGATGCCTGAGTGGAGTATTGTGTCGAAGGCCCTAGCCAAGTCCAGGCAGGCTGTATGGACTGCTTTGCCCTCATCAATGGCTCTAGTGACTGTTTTGAAAAAGTCAGCTGGTTCAAAAGGCAGGATCTGCCTTTTACAAAGCCGAACTGGGTGGGATCAAGTGTCTGTAGGTCCCCAATGTCTATTTATGAGTTCCATAATGATTCTTTCCATAGCTTTGCAGACCAGGCTGGTTAAGCTTATGGGGCGGTAGTTCCCAGGGTCTGTAGAGGTACCCCCTTTGTGGAGTGGGACCACTGTTGCTGTACGCCAGTGTTCAGGTACATATCCTGTAGTAAGGCTAAGGTTAAATAGCATTTTTATGTGCGGGGTTAGCTCCTCTTGGAGTTCACGTAGCATGCAACCTGGGATACCGTCAGGTCCCATTGATGCTGTGTTTTTAGCTTTGCTGAGGGCGGCTCTCACCTGGACATCTGAGATGACAGGGAGATTACATTGAGCTGGGATAATTATTTCTTCTTCTGGGGGTGAGGGAGGGGAGAAATTTGCACTGAACCTGTCAGCCAGAATGTTGGCAATATCTGTGGGTTCAGTGTATTTTTTGTTGTTGTGAACTAACTCTGAGCATATCTGAGGGTTTCCGCCCAGGTTTCTAACATAGCTGAAGGAGGCTTTGTGGTTATCTTTAGTGTCCTTAGTGATTTTTCTCTCAAAGTTTGCCTTGGATGTTTTTATGAGAGAACGTAGTTTTCTGCTAGTGTTGATCAGAGATGTCTTCCCTTTATGGGATTTTGCTCTGTTGTGCTGTAGCTTCCTTCTTTTGTTATACAATTTGTTAATGGTTGAGGTCCACCAGACAGGATGCTTGCATTTGGTGGAGAGGGACTTGGATTTATTTGGGATTGCATGATCCATGCATTCTTGGAGATGTCCATAGAAAGCATTTGTGAAGGATTCAGCATTGCGGGATGTGGTATCCACTGGCCCAGTGTGCTTAAAGGATACCATCTCAGTCTTAAGAAGAGTGAAGTCTGCTTTTGAGAAGTGTTTCACTGTGGTCTTTTGTGCTGGGGGTGGAGGTGGGATATGTATATCCAGGGTGATTAGTTTGTGGTCAGATCTCACTAGTGAGGGGTATACCTCCGGTGTGGAGCATTTTGTCCCCATGTTTGTGATGATCAGATCTAGTATATTATCTCCCCTAGTGGGAGAGGTGACTAGTTGTTCCAGTGCATTTGAATTTATGAATTCCAGAAACCTTTGGGCTAGGGTGTTAGGGCTAGAATAATGTACCCAATCTATGTTAGGGTAGTTGAAGTCTCCCAGTATGATGGTATTTTGTGATACATTCATATCCTCCAATGTCTTCAGGAAGGCTGAGTGGGGTTCCTGAGATTGGGAGGGTGGTCTGTAACATGCTACCAGTTGTATAGCAGTTTTGCCTATGGTTAGTTGCACCTGTATGGTCTCCGATGCTTCATGTGTTGCTACTAACCTGGAGGTGTGGGTGTCCTTGATGAATATGGACACTCCCCCTCCCTTTGTGGTTCGGCCCGGGTTTTGGGGCCGAAAAGCATGATACGAGGTATAGCCTGGTAGCGCTGGGGTGCTCTCAGGATCCTTGAACCAGGTTTCAGTTTCTGCACAGATGTCGATGTTCTCCATACTGAGGAGTGCATCGAGTGCCTACATCTTGAGATTTAGACTTCTGGCGTTGAGCAGCATTACCCTTAGTTTTTTTCCAATTTTGTTTTCTAAGGAGGTGGGTTTGTCTTTTGAGCCTTGCCTAAAAACGGCACTATGGGGGTGGCAAGAGCCTTAGCCAATATCCGGAAGCCCAGTGGTGACAGGTGCAAGCCGTCCCTTGCGAAGCAGCGTGGGTTGTCCAACATGTCATCCCAAGCAGACAGACATTGGATCCCCTTAGAATGACACCAGTACTTGAGCCAATTATTAAAGCTGATCATCTTGTCTTTGTATTGTGGCATCATTCTTGGTGAGGGCAAGATGCTGCTCAAGGTCAGGGTCATACCAGCCTGGGCTACATAATCAGAGAGCTCCTCTATGTCTCTTTTCATGTAGTCCAGGGAGGTGCCTCAGGTCATTCACGCCAGCATGGACAATGGAGTCATATTTGTACTTGCTTTGGAGTGACCTGAGTGCGTGTGTTATGTGGCGGATCCTAGCTCCCGATAGGCAGCTCACAGTCACCCTCTCCTTGTTCAGCCTGGTAAGCGGGACATCAGTGTGTCTGACTATAGATTCACCTATTACTAGTGTATCAGGCATGGTGTTTGGCCTTAAGGGCTGTGATTGATTGACACACTGATTTATTGAAGTATGTGTTGCATGTGTTTTGTTTTGAGGTGGTGGATTTTTGGATGTCTGCTTTGGGAGCCTCCATTGTTTTGGTAAGTTTTTGATTAGAGCCTCCGAGTATGTCTTTGTGTTTTTATGTGTTTGGTTTGCAGTTGTGGTAGGTCTATGTGGGACTGGGTTTGTTGTGTGTGTGGTTACCATCTCCTCCTGTCTGGTCATGCCAGCCCTGAGTTGAGAGAGTTCAGCCTCCAGTTTGGCTATATAGTTGCATCTCTCATATGTATTTGTGTTTGTTGGGAGGAGGAGAGGGTTGTCTGTGTACATGAGACAATTGTAGCATTGTCTCAAGATACCCAGGTTAACCAGCTGAACTGGAGAGGACGCCAGTAATCTACCACTCGACATGCTAGAACAGTATAAGGGAGTGCTGTGCCTTTAAGAGAAGTGGCTATTCACAGGGGTGGTAGGTGGATGTAGTGCTTACTTAGTATGAGAGTGCTTACTTAGTAGGGAACAAGTGCTAGGCTTATAATATAGCGAGTAATCTGATTATACTAAGAGTAGAGCTTCCTTAAGGGAAAATTTGAAGAGCAGACTTGGCGGAGCCAGAAGAAGTTTAACCTTGTTTAACCGGCGCTGTGCTATGCACACAATCGCGCAAAGCCGCACAAACGCAGATTTTAAGCAGGGAACTTCAAAAGAGCTAGAAACAACCAATTACTACAGCTCTTGTGCTGAGGTCACTTCCTACAGGGACAGATAGGCTGCTCAAGGCTCCCCACTCCCACTGGTGAGCAAAGAAACTTCCTTCTATCCAAGTAAGGTAATGGACAACACAGGAACTACACCACAGCCCAGAATACAGCAAAGTCTGTAAACTAGTCTAAACTAGTTGAGGTGAGGCAGGAAAACAAGGATTATTTTTTTGTCTACTTTCTTCATCTGTTTGACAATCCCACTTCTTCTTCACCAGCCTCTTCCTCTGTATACACTCCTGTACTTCCTCATTCCACCACCATGTCTCTTTGTCCTCCTTCCTCTGTCCAGATGTTACACCACGCACCTTCCTAGCAGTCTCCCTTACTAGCTTTGCTGTAGTTACCCAGCTATTCGGTAACTCTTCATTGCCTACCAGTGCCTGTCTTAACTCTTCCCTGAACTCCACCTCACAATCACCCTTTTTTAACTTCCACCATTTAATCCTTGGCACTGAATTCACACTCCTCCTCCACTTCTTGATCACCAACATCAACCTGCAGACCACCGTGCTATGCTGCTTAACTACACTTAACTCCCAGTCACCACTTTACAGTCTCCAATCTCCTTCAGACTGGCCTTCCTACATAGGATATAATCCACCGGTGCATCTTCCTCCACTCTTGTACGTCACCCTATGTGCCTCCCTCTTGTTAAAATAAGTATTCACCACAGCCATGTCCATCCTTTTCGCAAAATCCACAATCATCTGACCTTCTCCATTCCTGTACTTAACACCATACCTACCCATCAGTTCCTCATCCCCTCTGTTCACTTCAGCAACATGCCCATTGAAGTCTGCTCCAATCACTAGTCTCTCACCCTTGGGTACACTCACCACCACTTCATCCAACTCGTTCCAAAAATTTTCTTTCTCATCCATCGCACACCCAACTTGTGGAGCATATGCACTAACAACATTCATCATTACACCATCAATTTCAAGCTGCATAAACATCACTCTATCAGACACTCTCTTCACCTCCAAAACACTCTTGGCATACTGTTCCATTAGGATAACCCCTACCCAATTTCTTCTGCCATCCACACCATGATAGAACAATTTGAACCCACCTCATATACAGTTGGCCTTGGCCTTTCTCCTACTCACTTGGCCTTTCTCCTACTCACATACATATAGTATAACTGATGTAAGACAACTCATAACACATTAACTGACCACATAGGTTTGAACACCTTCCTCCTACTCACAAATATATATTATAATTGATGTCAGGCAACTCATAACACATTCAATGACCACCTAGGGTCTAACACCTTTCTCCTACACAAATACATATATGAAAATTGATGTCAAGCAACTCATAAAATATTCACTGACCACCTAGGGTCTAATTCCATCCTCCTACTCGTATATATATATTAAAATTAATGTCAGGAAACTCATAACACATTCACTAGACACCTAGGGTCTAATGCCTTCCTCCTACTCACACATGTATAGTAAAACTGATGTTAGGCAACTCAGACGCTTTCACTTACTACCTAGGGTCTATCACCTACCTTCTACTCGCATACACATATTAAAACAGATGTCAGGAAACTCATAACACATTCACTGACCACCTAGGGTTTTACACCTTTCTCCTATTCACATACATTTAGTAAAGGTGATGTCAGGCAACTTATAACACATTCACTGACCACCTAGGGTCTTACAACTTCCTCTTACTCACATACATATATTAAAACTGATGTCAGGTAACTCATAGCACATTCACTGATCACCTAGCATCTAACACCTTCCTCCTACTAACATATATATATATATTAAATCTCATGTCAGGTAACTCATAGCACATTAACTGACCACCCAGGGTCTAACACCTTCCTTCTACTCACATACATATAGTAAAACTGATGTCAGACAACTCATAACACATTCACTGACCACATAGGTTCAAACACAGTCCTCCTACTCACATATGTATATTAAAATTGATGTCAGAAAACTCATAACACATTCAATGACCACCTTGGGTCTATCAGCTTCCTCCAACTCACATACATATAGTAAAACTGATATCAGGCAACTCATAACACATTCACTGACCACCTAGGGTCTAACGCCTTCCTCCTACTAACATACGTATAGTAAAACTGATGTTGGGCAACTCATAACACTTTCACTGACCACCCAGGGTCTATCACTTTCCTCCTACTCACATACATATAGTAAAACTGATGTGAGGAAACTCAAAACACATTCAATGATCACCTAGCGTATAACACCTTCCTCCTACTCACATACATATAGTAAAATTGATGTCAAACAACTCATAACACATTCACTGACCACATGGGGTCTAACACCTTCTTCCTACTCACATACATATAGTAAAGGTGATGTCAGGCAATTCATAACACATTCACTGACCACCAAGGATCTTACAACTTCCTCCTACTCACATTCATATATTAAAACTGATGTCTGGTAACTCATAGCACATTCACTGACCACCTAGGGTCTAACACCTTCCACCTACTCACATACATATAATAAAATTGATGTCAAGCAACTCATAGCTCTTTCACTGACCAGCTATGGTCTAAGACCTTCGTCTTACTCACATACATATATTAAAATTGATGTCAGGCACCTCATAGCACATTCACTGACTACGTAGGGTCTAACACCTTCCTCCTACTAACATACATATAGTAAAACTGATGTTAGGCAACCAATAGCACATTCACTGACTACCTACGGTCAAACACCTTCCTCCTGCTCACCTACATATATTAAAACTTATGTCAGGTAAATCATAGCACATTCAGTGACCACCTAGGGTCTAACACCTTCCTCCTACTCACATATGTGTAGTAAAACTGATTTCAGCAACTCATAACACATCCACTGACTACCTAGGGTCTAACACCTTGCTCCTACTCACATACGTTTAGTAAAACTGATGTCAGGCAACTCACAGCACATTTACTGACCACCTAGGGTATAAAACCTTCCTCCTACTCATATACATATATTAAAATTAATGTCAGACAACTACTGAAAATGGACATATATCCAGCTAGACTAGCCCGGTTAACAAATGTAAAATAAATAAAAATAAAAATAAAAATATCACATTCACTGACCACCTATGGTCTAACACCTTCCTCCTATTCACATAGATATAGTAAAATTGATGTCAGGCAAGTCATAACACATTCACTGACCACCTAGGGTCCAACACTTTCCTCCTACTCACATACATGTAGTTAAACTGATGTCAGGCAACTCATAGCACATTCATTGAATACCTAGGGTCTAACACCTTCCTCCTACTCACATATATATATAATAAAACTCATGTCAGGTAACTAATAGCATATTCACTGACCACCTAGGGTATAAAACCTTCCTCCTACTTATATATATATATATATATATATATATATATATATATATATATATATATAATAAATCTCATGTCAGGTAACTCATAGCACATTAACTGACCACCTAGGGTCTAACATCTTCCTCCTACTCACAAACATATAGTAAAACTGATATCAGGCAACTCATAACACAGTCACTGACCATCTAGGTTCTAACACCTTCCTCCTACTCACATGCATATAGTAAAACTGATGTCAGACAACTCATAACACTTTAATTGACCACATAGGTTCGAACACCTTCCTCCTACTGACATACATATATTAAAATTGATGTCAGGCAACTCAGAAACACATTCACTGACCACCTAGGGTCTAACACCTTCCTCCTACATATATATATATATATGAAAATTGATGTCAGGCAACTCATAACATATTCACTGACCACCTAGGGTCTAACACCTTACTCCTATTCACATACATATAGTAAAACTGATGTCAGGGAACTCATAACACATTCACTGACCACCAAGGGTTCTAACACCTAACTCCTACTCACATACGTATAGTAAAACTTATGTTAGGCAACTCATAACACATTCACTGACCACCTAAGGTCTACCACCTTCCTCTTAATCACATGCATATATTAAAACTGATGTCAGACAACTCATAGCACATTCACTAACTACATATGGTCTAACACCTTCATCCTACTAACATACATATAGTAAAACTGATGTTAGGCAACCAATAGCACATTCACTGACTACCTATGGTCAAACACCTTCCTCCTACTCACCTACATATATTAAAACTTATGTCAGGTAACTCATAGCACATTCAGTGACCACCTAGGGTCAAACACCTTCCTCCTACTCACCTACATATATTAAAACTTATGTCAGGCAACTCATAACAAATTCACTGACTACCTAGGGTCTAACACCTTGCTCCTACTCACATACGTTTAGTAAAACTGATGTCAGGCAACTCACAGCACATTTACTGACCACCTAGGGTATGAAACATTCCTCCTACTCACATACATATATTAAAATTAATGTCAGACAACTCATATCACATTCACTGACCACCTGTGGTCTAACACCTTCCTCCTATTCACATAGATATAGTATAATTGATGTCAGGCAAGTCATAACACATTCACTGACCACTTAGGGTCCAACACTTTCCTCCTACTCACATACATGTAGTTAAATTGATGTCAGGCAACTCATAGCACATTCATTGACCACCTAGGGTCTAACACCTTCCTCCTACTCACATATATATAATAAAACTCATGTCAGGTAACTCATAGCACATTAACTGACCACCTAGGGTCTAACATCTTCCTCCTACTCACAAACATATAGTAAAACCGATATCAAGCTACTCATAACACATTCACTGATCATCTAGGTTCTAACACCTTCGTCCTACTCACATGCATATAGTAAAACTGATGTCAGACAACTCATAACACATTAACTGACCACATAGGTTCGAACACCTTCCTCCTACTCACATACATATATTAAAATTGATGTCAGGCAACTCAGAAACACATTCACTGACCACCTAGGGTCTAACACCTTCCTCCTACACATATACATATATGAAAATTGATGTCAGGCAACTCATAATATATTCACTGACCACCTAGGGTCTAACGCCTTCCTCCTATTCACATACATATAGTAAAACTGATGTCAGGCAACTCATAACACATTCCGTGACCACCAAGGGTCTAACACCTAACTCCTACTCACATACATATAGTAAAACTGATGTTGGGCAACTCATAACACATTCACTGACCACCTAGGGTCTACCACCTTCCTCTTAATCACATGCATATATTAAAACTGATGTCAGACAAATCATAGCACATTCACTGACTACCTAGGGTCTAATACCTTCCTCCTACTCACATATATATAATAAAACTCATGTCAGGTAACTAATAGCATATTCACTGACCACCTAGGGACTAACACCTTCCTCCTACTAACATATCTCTCTCGCTCTCTCTGTATATATATATATATATATATATATATATATATATATATATATATATATTAAATCTCATGTCAGGTAACTCATAGCACATTAACTGACCACCTATGGTCTAACATCTTCCTCCTACTCACAAACATATAGTAAAACTGATATCAGGCAACTCATAACACATTCACTGATCATCTAGGTTCTAACACCTTCCTCCTACTCACATGCATATAGTAAAACTGATGTCAGACAACTCATAACACATTAACTGACCACATAGGTTTGAACACCTTCCTCCTACTGACATACATATATAAAAATTGATGTCAGGGAACTCAGAAACACATTCACTGACCACCTAGGGTCTAACACCTTCCTCCTACACATATACATATATGAAAATTGATGTCAGGCAACTCATAACATATTCACTGACCACCTAGGGTCTAATAACTTCCTCTTACTCACATATGTATATTACAATTGATGTCAGGAAACTCATAACACATTCACTAAACACCTAGGGTCTAACGCCTTCCTCCTACTCACATATGTATAGTAAAACTGATGTTAGGCAACTCATAATGCTTTCACTGACTACCTAGGGTCTATCACCTACCTCCTACTTGAATACATATATTAAAACTGATGTCAGGAAACTCATAACACATTCACTAACCACCTAGTGTCTAATACCTTCCCCCTACTCACATACATATATTAAAACTGATGTCAAGCAACTCATAACACATTCACTGACCACATATGGACTAACACCTTCCTCCTACTCACATACATATATTAAAACTGATGTCAGACAACTCATAACACATTCACTGACCACTTAGGGTCTAACGCCTTCCTCCTAATCACATACATATAATAAAACTGATGTCAGGTAATTTGTAGCACATTCCCTGACCATCTATGGTCTAACACCTTCCTCCTACTCAAAGACATATATGAAAATTGATGTTATGCAACTCATAGCACATTCACTGACCACCTGGGGTCTAACACCTTCTTCCTACTCACATACATATAGTAAAACTGATGTCAGGCAACTCATAGCACATTCCCTGACCACCTACGGTCTAACACCTTCCCCCTAATCACATATATATATTAAAACTGATGTTAAGCAAACTCATAACACATTCACTGACCATCTAGCATCTAACACCGTCCTCTTACTCACATATACATAGTAAAACCAATGTCAGATAACTCATAGCACATTCACTGACCACCTGGGGTCTAACGCCTTCCTCCTACTCACATACGTATAGTAAAACTGATGTTAGGCAACTCATAACGCTTTCACTGACTACCTAGGGTCTATCACCGACCTCCTACTTGCATACATATATTAAAACTGATGTCAGGAAACTCATAACACATTTATTGAAGACCTAGGGTTTAACACCATCCGCTTACTCACATACATATAGCAAAATGTATGTCAGAGAACTTATAACACATTCACTGACCACCTAGGGTCTTACATCTTCCTCCTACTCACATACATATAGCAAAATTTATGTCAGACAACTCATAACACATTCACTGACCACCTAAGGTCTTACAACTTCCTCTTATTCACATACATATATTCAAACTTATGTCAGGTAACTCATAGCACATTCACTGACCACCTAGCATCTAACACCTTCCTACTACTCACATATAAATATTAAATCTCTGCCAGGTAACTTATAGCACATTAACTGACCACCTAGGGTCCAACACCTTCTTCCTACTCACATACATATAGTAAAACTGATGTCAGACAACTCATAACACATTCACTGACCACATAGGTTCAAACACCTTCCTCCTACTCACATACATATATTAAAATTGATGTCAGGCAACTCATAACACATTCACTGTCCACTTAGGGTCTAACACCTTCCTCCTACTCACATACATATAATAAAATTGATGTCAAGCAATGCATAGCACATTCACTAACCAGCTAGGTTCTAATACCTTCCTCTTACTCACATACATATATTAAAATTGATGTCAGGCAACTCATAGCACATTCACTGACCACCTACGGTCTAATACCTTCCTCCTACTCACATATGTATATTAAAATTGATGTCAGGAAACTCATAACACATTCACTGACCACCTTGGGTCTAACACCTTCCTCCAACTCACATTCATATAGTAAAACTGATATCAGGCAACTCATTACACATTCACTGACCACCGAGGGTCTAACGCCTTCCTCCTACTCTCATACGTATAGTAAAACTGATGTTGGGCACCTCATAACGATTTCACTGACCACCTAGGGTCTATCACTTTCCTCCTACTCACATACATATAGTAAAACTTATGTCAGGAAACTCATAACACATTCACTGACCAACTAGGGTTTAACACCTTCCTCCTACTCACATACATATAGTAAAATTGATGTCAGACAACTCATAACGCATTCACTGACCACCTTGGGTCTAACACCTTCCTCCTACACACACACATGTAGTATAACTGGTGTCAGGCAGCTCATAGCACATTCACTGACCACCTAGGCATTTAACACCTTTCGCCTACTCAAATATATATATATATATATATATATATATATATATATATATATATATATATTAAAACTGATGTCAGGTAACTCATAGCACATTCACTGACCACCTAAGGTCTAACACCTTCTTCCTACTTACATACCTGTGTTAAAACTGATGCCAGGCATCTCATAGCACATTCCCTGATGACTTACGGTCTAACACCTTTCTCCTAATCACATATATATATATATATATATATAAAAACTGATGTCAGGTACTTATAGCACATTCACTGACCACCTAGCATCTAACACCTTCTTCCTACTCACATATATACAGTATACTTATGTCAGGCAACTCATAACACATTCACTGACCATCTAGGGTCAAACACCTTCCTCCTACTCATATACATATATTAAAATTGATGTTAGGCAACTCATAACACATTCACTGACCACCTAGGGTCTACCACCTTTCTTTTAATCACATGCATATATTAAAACTGATGTCAGACAACTCATAGCACATTCACTGACTACCTACGGTCTAACACCTTCCTCCTAGTGACATACATATAGTAAAACTGATGTTAGGCAACCAATAGCACATTCACTGACTACCTATGGTCAAACACCTTCCTCCTACTCACCTACATATATTAAAACTTATGTCAGGTAACTCATAGCACATTCAGTGACCACCTAGGGTCTAACACCTTGCTCCTACTCACATACATGTAGTAAAACTGATGTCAGTCAACTCGTAGCACATTTACTGACCACTAGGGTATAAAACCTTCCTCCTACTCACATACATATATTAAAATTAATGTCAGACAACTCATACCACATTCACTGACCACCTATGGTCTAATACCTTCCTCCTATTCACATAGATATAGTAAAATTGATGTCAGACAAGTCATAACACATTCACTGACCACCTAGGGTCCAACACCTTGCTCCTACTCACATACATATAGTTAAACTGATGTCAGGCAACTCATAGTACATTCATTGACCACCTAGGGTTTAACACCTTCCTCCTACTCACATATATATAATAAAACTCATGTCAGGTAACTAATAACATTTTCCCTGACCACCTAGGGTCTATCACCTTCCTCCTACTCATATATAAATATATATATATATATATATATCTATATCTATATATATATATATATATATATATACAGATCTATATATATATATATATATATGTATATATATCTATTTATATATAGACATATAGATATAGATATAGATATATATAGATATATAGATATATATTAAATCTCATGTCAGGTAACCATTGCACATTAACTGACCACCTAGGGTCTAACATCTTTCTCCTAGTCACAAACATCTAGTAAAACTGATATCAGGGAACTCATAAAACATTCACTGACCATCTAGGTTCTAACGCCTTCCTCCTACTCACATGCATATAGTAAAACTGATGTCAGACAACTCATAACACATTAACTGACCACATAGGTTCGATTACCTTCCTCCTACTCACATACATATATTAAAATTGATGTCAGGCAACTCAGAAACACATTCACTGACCACCTAGGGTCTAACACCTTCCTCCTACACATATACATATATGAAAATTGATGTCAGGCAACTCATAACATATTCACTGACCACCTAGGGTCTAACACCTTCCTCTTACTCACATATGTATATTAAAATTGATGTCAGGAAACTCATAACACATTCACTAAACACCTAGGGTCTAACGCCTTCCTCCTACTCATAAACGTATAGTAAAACTGATGTTAGGCAACTCATAATGCTTTCACTGACTACCTAGGGTCTATCACCTACCTCCTACTCGCATACATATATTAAAACTGATGTCATGAACTCATAACACATTCACTGACAACCTAGGGTTTAACACCATCCTCATACTCACATACTTATAGTAAAATTTATGTCAGGCAACTCATAACACATTCACTGACCACCTCGCGTCTAACACCTTCCTCCTACTCACATATATATATATTAAATCTCATGTCAGGTAACTCTTAGCACATTAACTGACCACCTAGGGTCTAACATCTTCATCCTGCTTACATACATATAGTAAAACTGATGTCAGACAACTCATAACTCATTCACTAACCACATAGGATCGAACACCTTCCTCCTACTCACATATGTATATTAAAATTGATGTCAGGAAACTCATAACACATTCACTGACCACATTGGGTCTAACACCTTCCTCCAACTCACATACATATAGTAAAACTGATATCAGGCAACTCATAACACATTCACTGACCACCTAGGATCTAACGCCTTCCTCCTACTCACATACGTATAGTAAAACTGATGTTGGGCAACTCATAACACTTTCACTGACCACCTATTGTGTATCACTTTCCTCCTACTCACATACATATACTAAAACTGATGTCAGAAACCTAATAACACATTCACTGACCACCTAGGGTTTAACACATTCCTCCTACTCACATACATATAGTAAAATTGTTGTCAGACAACTCATAACACATTCACAGACCACATAGGATCTAACACCTTCATCCTACTCACATACATATAGTAAAGGTGATGTCAGGCAACTCATAACACATTCATTGACCACCTAGGGTCTTACAACATCCTCTTACTCACATACATATATTAAAACTGATGTCAGGTAACTCATAGCGCATTCACTGACCACCTAGCATCTAACACCTTCCTCCTACTCACATATATATATTAATTCTCATGTCAGGTAACTCATAGCACATTAAATGACCACCTAGGGTCTAACACCTTCCTCCTACTTACATACATATAGTATAACTGATATCAGACAACTCATAACACATTCACTGACCACATTGGTTCGAACATCTTCCTCCTACTCACATATGTATATTAAAATTGATGTCAGGAAACTCATAACATATTCACTGACCACCTTGGGTCTAACACCTTCCTCCAACTCACATACATATAGTAAAACTGACATCAGGCAACTCCTAACACATTCACGGACCACCTAGGGTCTAACGCCTTCCTCCTACTCACATACGTATAGTAAAACTGATGCTGGGCAACTCATAACACTTTCACTGACAACCTAGTGTCTTTCACTTTCCTCCTACTCTCATACATATAGTAAAACTGATATCAGGAAACTCATAACACATTCTCTGACCACCTAGGGTCTAACACCTTCCAATTACTTACATACATATTATAAAATTGATGTCAAGCAACTCGTAGCACTTTCACTGACCAGCTAGGGTCTAACACCTTCCTCCTACTCACATACATATAGTAAAACTGATGTCAGACAACTCATAAGACATTCACTGACCACCTAGGTTCTAACACCTTTCTCCTACTAGCATTCATATTTAAAACTGATGTCAGGCAACTCATAGCACATTCACTTACCACCTAGTGTCTAACACCTTCCTCCTACTCACACATTATATATATATATATATATATATATATATATATATATATATATATATATATATATACATATATATATATATATATTAAAATTGATGTCAAGCAATTCATAACACATTCAGTGACCTCCTAGGGTCTAACACTTTCCTCCTTCTCACATATATATATTAAAACTGATGTCAGACAACTCTTAACACATTCACTGACCAGCTAGTGTCTAATACCTTCCTAATACTCACATACATATATTAAAACTGATGTCAGGCAACTCATAACACATTCACTGACCACATATGGACTAACACCTTCCGCCTAATCACATACATATAATAAAACTGATGTCAGGTAACTCGTAGCACGTTCCCTGACCATCTATTGTCTAACACCTTCCTCCTACTCCTATACATATATTAAAATTGATGTTATGCAACTCATAGCACATTCACTGACCACCTAGGGTCTAACACCTTCTTTCAACTCACATACGTGTAGTAAAACTGATAGCACATTCCCTGACCACCTACGGTTAACACCTTCCTCCTAATCACATATATATATATATATATATATATATATTAAAACTGATGTCAGGTACTCATAGAACATTCACTGACCACCTAGCGTCATACACCTTCTTCCTACTCACATACATGCAGTAAAACTGATGTCAGGCAACTCATAACACATTCGCTGACCATCTAGCCTCTAACACCTTCCTCTTACTCACATACACATTGTAAAACTGATGTCAGACAACTCATAGCACATTCACTGATCACCTGGGGTCTAACACCTTACTCCTACTCACATACATATATTAAAATTGATGTCAGGAAACTCTTAACACATTCACTGACCACCAAGTGTCAAACACCTTCCTCCTACTCACATACATATATTAAAATTGATGTTAAGCAACTCATAACACATTCAATGAACACCTAGGGTCTAACACCTTCCTCCTACTCACATACATATAGTAAAACTGATGTTAGGCAACCCATAGCACATTCACTGACTACCTACGGCCTAACACCTTCCTCCTACTTACCTACATATATTAAAACTCATGTCAGGTATCTCATAGCACATTCAGTGACCACCTAGGGTCTAACACCTTCCTCTTACTCACATACATATAGTAAAACTGATGTTTGGCAACTCATAACACATTCGCTGACCATCTAGGGTCTACCACCTTCCTCGTAATCAGATGCATATATTAAAACTGATGTCAGACAACTCATAGCACATTCACTGACTACCTTGGGTCTAACACCTTCCTCCTACTGACATACATATAGTAAAACTGATGTTAGGCAACCAATAGCACATTCACTGACTACCTACGGTCAAACACTTTCCTCCTACTAACCTACATATATTAAAACGTATGTCAGGTAACTCATAGCACATTCATTGACCACCTAGGGTCTAACACCTTCCTCCTACTCACATATGTGCAGTAAGACTTATTTCAGGCAACTCAGTTGTCACATTTGCAAGGTAGGGCCTGAACATAGACTGTAGTGCTGAACACTATTATGCCATATCCTTGTATATGTCCTCCCTTGTTACAGTATGCAAATATATAGTGGTGCTTTTGTAGAGAACTTAAGTTAACATGTGAGTACAACACTTATGGTACTACAGTGTTACCATATGTAATTTTTATGCATCATGCATGCAACACTCACATAGTCCAACCACAGCTGAATACTGGTACATCATGCAAGAAAGAAGATAGGAATTGACTCACTCCATTGCAGTTTCTTACTTCAGGCTACTTTGCATCCAACAGTAAATGTGTTTTCCCCCTAGCACAAACACAGGATTGTAAAGCAGAGAGATGTATAGTCATAATCATAATTATGACAGGAGTTGGGTCTACTAACTGGTCTGTGTCCAAATATAAGTCATAGAAGTACTTGTACAATACACAGTGCATTTTTTGATAGCAGTGTACATTTTTTATGAAGGTGGTTGTGTGAGGAATGACTCCAGTTTTGGAAAGCAGCTTCTGTGGCCAAAAGTACTAAGGCAGCCATCCAGCTTGAAGAAGCTTTAATGGTGTTTAGCGTTCAAATCCTGATGCAATAATGTTTTCCAATGTACTCTCTTCCATTTTGCTTTACTATGTCTCAAAAGTAAGTACCATATGATTGTCCTATACTAACATTTGCGTAGCCTGCCTTTTTCTAGTATTTAATATATTGTCTGTTAACTATAAAACTGTTATCTCTTGTAGCTTTTCTCCCTGGGCCTCCGCTGAACATGGACTTATATCCGGACTCTCTCGGTTAACAAATGTAAAATAAATAAATAAATAAAATAAAATAAGGTTGAAGTTTTGGAGGAGTTTTTGCAATAGTTATTTTTTTTTACAGACTGTGACTTAGTGCCCCATAATGTTTTCATGTTTATATTTTTAGTACTCATTTGCGTGATGCATCACATGCTGAAAACAGTTTTAGTAATGCTTAAATATTTTGTGTAAAGTGCAAAATTGAAAAAAAGAACATAAGCAGATAAGAGTTATATCAGACTGGCAATAGCAGACACTAGATACATTCAGTTATTGCTCGTAGCTATTGTGAAATCATGACCTGGAGTAGTGATAGGAGTGGGCTGCAGTAGGATGTGTTTATTACGTAATAGGAAGGCTGGATGTTTACAATGCGCCTCATGTTTGTGCACTGCTTACCTGTGCACAAACAGGTAAAAGAGGGAAATGGGCATGCGTGTCCACTTAGCGCAATAATCACTATCTTTCCTAAGTCTATTACAGCTCTCAACTCTTCAGATTTATGAAGAATGTCCATATCTATACACAATATCTGTATTCTGTTCCCCATAAAATGTTGGTTTCTACAATATTATTGTTAAATCATTGAGAATGAAGTCAGAAATAATGACATACATTTAATTTGTGGATGTCATACCCTCAGAAAATTCATACTAATCAAAAACCTGTTATTTCATCATCATTCTAGGTTTGTAAGGGCAATATTTAAATATTGACTATATTTTTGCCACTTTATACCTACATTAATTATGGCGTGTGCAGATTTCCTGCTCTAAGCGGTTGAGAGGTATGCTATTACATCACATGCATACATCTGTGTTCTTACTGTTCTATATTTCCCAGATGTTTTGTGTGACCTAAGACTACATGTGGAAACATTGCAAACTGAGTGCACAGTATAACTAACTGTACAGAAACTTAATAACCATCCATGTGTTTCCTCACTACCAACCTCTACAACAATTAGTACAACCATGGGATCTCCTTAATTCTACAACACATACATCTAACACAAAGCAAAGCTGTAATATATAATGTTGTGTGCTCCCTCGTGGCCATGTCCATATAGTTGTGCTCACAGACTTGTACTGCCAAAGTCAAACATCCAAATATGTTCAATAAGGAACTCATTACACAGCTATGGCTTCTAAACAGTATACTACTGTTAGTGTACTAGCCTTAGATGACACTAAGGAGCAATGTACCTATGCAGGCCTCCCAAGCTGGTGTTCCCTACATCCCTTGACAATGTAATTTACTATAAGTTCACATGTAGTCTTGTTAAAATCACACTTGTGTAGTGATGCTTGCATTAAAACCTGAATGTGTGTGTGTGTGTGTGTGTGTGTGTGTGTGTGTGTGTGTGTGTGTGTGTGTGTGCGCGCATGTGCATGTGTGTGTGTGTGTGTGTGTGTGTGTGTGTGTGTGTGTGTGTGTGTGTGTGTGTGTGTGTGTGTGTGCATGTGTGTGTGTGTGTGTGTGTGTGTGTGTGTGTGTGTGTGTGTGTGTGTGTGCGTGTGTGCGTGTGTGTGTGTGTGTGTGTGTGTGTGTGTGTGTGTGTGTGTGTGTGTGTGTGTGGTGTGTGTGTGAGTATATGTGTGTGTGTGTGTGTCTGTATGTGTTTGTGTGTGTGTGTATGTGTGCTGTGTGTATGTGTGTCTGTGTATGTGTGTGTGTCTGCGTGTGTGTGCGTGTGTGTGCGTGTGTGTGAGTCTATATGTGTGTGTGTGCGTGTGTGCGTGTGTGCGTGTGTGTGTGTGTGTGTGTGTGTGTGTGTGTGTGTGTGTGTGTGTGTGTATGTATGTGTCTGTGTGTGTATGTCTCTATAAAGAAGAGTGGGAGTGTGCATCCAACACTTCCTTGGAAAATAGTATGATTTTACATTGTTTGTGTGCTTGCACAATCATGCATTTGTAGTAGCCCTGCAACCCCTTGTCCTCCACAGGGCCTGCTGATGTCATCTACTATAAGATCACCTGCAGTCATGTTAAAGTCAGACGTGTGCCATGGAGCATGCATTAAGTACTGTGCTCTGTAAACGTAGATAGGTAGTGATTCTAACCTCACTGCAGTCAACCTGGTGCATGTGTGTGAGCTTTTGGTGGACATTTTACAGAGCCTTTTAAAGCAGCCTATGGCACACTGTCCTCATGTCTTCACCAGACACTGCTGATGTCATCAACTATATCAGATTATTGAATATGCATTCCTCACAACAGGCCATGGGCACACAATGGCCTGCCAGACAGGTAGATGTCACCTCATGCAATACAAGGCAGACAATAGTGACATTCATTTTACTGTATGCACAGACATCATAACATCTCTTTGCAATGGTGATGGACAGGTTGACACAGGAGATCACACAGGAGTCCCCATGGACTATGATGTTTGCAGATGATACTGTGATGTGTTTTGAAAGTAAGGAGCATGTTTAGGAGACCCTGGAGAGGTTGAGTTATGCTATATAGAGGAGAGTAACGAATGGTATAAGGACTAAGAAAGAATATATGTGTGTGAATGAGAAGGAAGATAAAGGAATGGTGAGACTGCAGGAAGTACAGTTGGCGAAGGTGTATAATTTTAAATACTTGGAAGCAAAAGTTCAGATTAATAGTGAGTGTGGAAGGGAGGAGGTGAAGAAGACAGTGCATGCAGGGTGGAGTGGGTGTAGAAGAGTGTCAGGAGTGATCTCTGACAGACTGGTACCAATAACACTGAAAGGGAATGCCTACAAGATTGTAATGAGAGCAGCTATGTTATATGGTTTGGAGACAGTGGCACTGACAAAAATACAGGAGTCATAACAGGAGCTGACAGAGTTCCAGATGTTAGGATTTCATTGGGTGTGCTGTGGATGGATATAGATAGGTAGAGGTTCATAGGTTTATAGGTAGGTACTAGGCTATCGGCCCTGGGGCCTATACAAGCCCAGCCAAAAAGGTACCCTGGATTTTGCCACCCAAGAAAATTATTTTCCTGTGCCACTGTCGAGCAGAGCCACAGTGGTGATCCCCGGGGTGAATTTCCTACTTCCCATCCAATCATCAATATTTTTCTTGAAGAGTGCTAATGAGGAGCTTTGTTTGATATAGATAGTATTATTACTAATCAGTATATTAGAGTGTCAGCTCAGGTGTATGGCTTGTAGACAAGGCCAGAGAGGTGACATTGCATTGCATTGGACATGTGCTTAGGAGGGATGCTGGATATATTTGGAGACAGATGCTGAAGATGGAGCTTGCAGGTAAGAGGAAAAGAGAAAGCCCTAATATAAGGTTCATAGATTTGATGACCAAGGACATGCAGGTGGGTGGTGTGACAGAATAAGATGCACAGGAAAGGAGGAACTGGAAGCAGATGATGTGCTGTGGCAAGCCATCATGGTAGAAGCCAGAAGACTGACATCTGTTTTTAGAGAATCGCACCTGTACACTTGTGGCAGGACTGTACAGTAGAAGTATCTATGTAATGGTTAGTATTTCTGGAGCCAGTGTGAGCTTTAACAGTGTTTTCTTATATTACCTGCTCTGTTCTCATTTATGTGCAGAGGCCTTAACACTTTGCCTGAACACATAAAGAAATGTCAATACACTTATTTTTCAATAAAAACAGCTGCTACTATGTAGCAGAACAGATCCTCAACAGCTCTAACTAGCTGTCATACCTTCTGTTACACAACAAGCAGCAATTAAACCACTTACTGATCAATTACAGATCTATAGATCCACCTTATGAAGGACCTCCTACTATACACCCCATAGGTTACTCCCATGAAAATACCACTCAGATCATGTATGCCTCTGTGTTCTTCATGCGCTTCAACAGTGAGCTACTCCCCTATGCACCATATGCAACCATAGTCTGAATACTGCTGTTTTCAACATTGAATGGAATACAGCAACCATTTCCTACCCACACAATGAAGGATAAGCAACATGCAACTGGAATTATAGTTCAATAACTGTATTCAGCCTTCACTGTAAGGCAATGGAAACCATGTGCATGCATCTCAGACAAAAGGACATAGATAACCTCCAAACAGTAAATCTGTTCCAGTTAGCTGCTCTACAGGGTAGCTTTTGCCTGCAAAACCTGTGGGAAATCAAGATTGTGAGCAGAGACATACACCAAGCTTTGCATTCATTCTATCTTAACTTGGCCAAGCCCTTCAGCACAATCCAAAATTTGGTCTCAATGAAAACCTTACCAGGGTGAATATCGCACCTTGTGTTAACTCATTCAATTCAATGGAGCTCAGGAATTTTGCACTGTAACTTCCAATGGATGGAGCCTAAGCCTTTTGACAGAATCAAATTATGTCCTCACATTTCAAACAAATGTTCATATCTCTGGAACCATAGGGGTTATGAAAGAAGTATAAATGGAAAACTCTTCAGCACAAACTATTTTTATAGTGGTAGTATTCTTTAGATTCTAGGTCTTAAGCTGAATTTTATGTCACAGTAAACACAGTAATTATTACATTTGTAATATTTTGTAAACAATTTACAATATCTCAGCAACCACTCAAATTACACACATACTGTCAGCAGCATTTTTTTTCATCTAGCTGAGAGCTTTCATTTAAGGCTAAGGAGCTCTGTCTGTGTTACTTGGTTGTTGAGATATTTTAGAAAAATGTGAAAAATATACCTATATAAATTAATATCATAAAAACAGTTAATATCTATTTACCTGCATTAGACAGAGGTCAAATATTAATGCAGTTGGGTTTGATATTGTGTAAGTTTTAAGACAATCTTTTAAAACCTTGTACATAGCATGGTTTTAGAATATTGATGCAAATATGAACAAGCAATATTTGATGCCTAGAAACGTCAGTAGGAGTTAATTGCAGATGCACCTACAGGCATCACTCGGATATAATGAGTTAACAGGTGGGTTGCAATTGGGATCACAGACCAAAAACACTCAGTCAAAGTGGGAGACCTCACCTCAAGCAGCAGATCTGTCATCTGTCTGGTAACAGATGTGTCAGTGCTGTCTCCCCTCTTGTTTGCCATATACTTATCAAAAGTCCAGAAACAGAGGATGTGTGGCAAAACATCTCTGTGCCACTAATGACTGCTGACAAAGTCATAGGTGTTAAAACAACTGCACAGACATGCATCACTATACCCTGTGTTAATAAATGTTTCTGCTTATTAAAAATAACGCAGAATACAGTATTCCCCAATTCTGCATCAGTATACCTTGGAACACATGTCGAATACAAAATGTGTGCACTGTGAGGAGGAAGACATTCTATATCTTACATCTGATTACAAAAGGGATTACATTGAGAACAATTAATTTTATCAATCACCTATACTCATCCATCATCAGCCCTATTAATGTCTATAGTCCTCCCTATGATATTTATTGTCCGAGGCACCTGCAGCAAGTTGGCAGACCTCAGACATCTGAGTAATAACACATCTGAGGGACTCCAGCATGTGTCTTCTGTGGGCAGAATGAAGTAACTGTCACTGTATGCAATACATGGGTGTCTTTGGCCAAACTGTAATGAATTTACTGCACATAATGGGATGAATATACTTCACATACTTAATATGGGACCACAGTCACCTGTTTCAGTGACCTCAATGTACAATATGGCATACATAAGATATGCTGGAGACATATCTCACAACCTCTTAAGAGCAAAAAATCTGGACAAAGCCTAAAATGATGGGGGGACAAATGGGGACATATTTTAAATATTGTTCTTACAAACTTAGAAAGTTGATAGAATAATAGGTTTTGCATTAGCATGAATTTTCTGAAAGATGTGGAGTCTTAAACTCAAATAATTGTCATTATTTAATTACTTTAATCTTCAGCTAATTACCAGAAAAGTATAGATTTTAGGAGGAATACACCAAAAATATGAGGCAAAAATCTGGACATTCTGTGAAAATCTGTACAGTTGAGAGGTATGGCTGGAGAGACACATACATGTCTTACAGATTGTCAGTCCTCTGCATTAGGCTTCCAATCCATGTCAAGCAGAGCAACTCCATTAACCTGTTTAAGCACAGGCTGGCTGACTTTATGTAAAAATGTTATCTGCCATGGCTCACTGCTGATTCTATTCTGGACATGTGGGGGTCCTTTCTGTAAGAATCATTGCCATATACTATATCTGCCATTGCTTATTATTGTGATGTATCGGCTACACTTCTAACCACCATCAGGCCAATACCCTTGTCACAGATTATGAACCTTGGAACTTGTGGTGATGTGCATGAAAAAAAAAAACATTATACTGTATTACTGCTCTGATGAGATTTGTCTGCTATGCTTACATACAATCCAAAGCTCAGAATCTGATGGGTTGAATTTGGATGTGCACACATAAGTTAACACTAAACAATCCTTAAAGAGAGATATATTAATGAGACACATTTCATGGACTGACTTCATAAGCCTTGCAAAAAGATCAGTTAGAAAGAAGAGGAATTATTATGCTAGCAACTGTCTAACTAGCTAACTACAATATAACTGAAAGGTACAATTATCATGCCAACAGCACAAATGGAGATATAAAATATATATTAATGTAGGTAGTCACCCTGTGCATCAGACACATAGCTTTAGTAACCCTGAAGCCAAAAGATAGATAACAGGGACGTGGCACAGTCCTCACTTGCACAGGGTGGTTTGTGAGGGTGCAGGAGGCCTAGGCTGACATAAAAGGTTAGTGAATGTGTGGGTGAGTCAGTAAGGGCAGCAGCCAATATGGAACATGTAAATGTAGCTGTGTGTTAGTAAGTGTCCTCAATGTGACATTGGTATCTGTGTATGTATGCATGAACACAGCCAAGCTAAGTGCTAGCCTTATATGTCTGTATCTCAGACAGCTGTGAGCCATGCATGGTAGAGCTGACAGTTCATCATGTTCATCCCCAGCCATGAGAACTGGCTCTGCCAGGAATTGGACTGGCACCCCCACGCCCGAGGTCAGATGGTGTGCTACTACCTGAGGATGAGTGATGTCTGCTGGATGTGCTACCTTCATGGGAATGGCCAGAACCACAACCCCATGGCCTGCTATGTCTGGGTGTGGATAGCACACTCTATGATGGAGCAGTGGATGTACTACCACTATGGGAGATTGATAGGGCATGACCCCATTGGCTCTCAGCAGAAGTAGTTGTTGACCTACACCCACGAGAGCAACATTCCTCTCCCAGAAGATGTTACATCACAAAAAATATGCGTTCCATGACAGATACTCTGCACTCCCTCACAGACACATCCTATTCATACATGTCATTGAACCAATCCAGTGCATCACAAAACACAGTGGAGGCAGTCACAGATATCAGACTGTGCTGTATCTAGAACCCCGAGCATTCTTCTGGAGTAATAGTCTGAATGTGCCTCTGGCTCCATTATAGCCATAAACATATGTTGAGTGACATGTGAAGAGACACCTGCAACAGGTGGTGAAGAGACAGCAGGACTCTGATGAGCACCCCTATCAATCCACCTGTGTGGCACCTGGCCATCAGTTTGGCTGCAGACAGTGTCAATAAACACTGAAGCTGTGGTAGCCACACTTCCCCGGTTTATGTCCTCACCCTTAAACTGTCCAATATCTGTGGCCTCAGTAGACTGGGTATGTGTAAGCATACTGGCTGTGTCTGGGTATCCTGGCTGGGGGTGCTGGATGTCAACTTCTGTGTCAGATTCAGCCTTTGCAAACCCCCACTGTGCCTCACTTTGGCCATCATCATTATCATCACACTGATGAGATACTGACATCAGGTGGCACAGGAGACCCAGAATTACTTCCATGTTCACATGTGATAAAAAGAAAAACAGGACAGCATTAATACCTACACTACTATGCTGCAATATATGTTAAGCAATTTACACTGCTGTCACTGTTAGAAACTTTTAATAGCAGTAAGTGTGGACAAAGCCATAAACAGTGGTTGTACAAAGGCTCAAGAATAGGGACAAATGTAACATAATATGCTCCTACAAACCTATACAGCTGATGGAATAATAGGTTTTGCTTCACCATGACATATTTGAAGGGTACGCAGTTTGAATGCAAGATCTGTGTCATATTATTTAATGTTTGCAATCATTAATGACTTGTCAGAAATCTGCCAGTCAGTTACTATGATCTTAAATACGAGTCCTAAACATAATTACTAAACCTTAACATACAGCAAAAATCTGTGCAGTGGCAGGTATGCAGACAGTACTGCAATACATACAGCAGGCCTGAGCTGACAGTATGCGTAGCTGATATGTGGGTATATATATATATATATATATATATATATATATATATATATATATAGATAGAGAGAGAGAGAGAGAGAGAGAAAGTACAGACAAACAATTATTCCATTTACCAAGTGCTACAGCCCTTGCCTGGTGAATTCCTGATGGTCCTAGGAAAAGAAAAGGAAGACAAAATGGCAATAGCACCACACATTTAACAATACAATATGGGTTTATACTTTTACTCATTAATATTTACAGTCAATAAATTTTATCAAGAATGCATAAAACTGCAGCTATCTGAAATACTCTGAAGCTGCCAGTTAACATGAATCCCATATTTTCCCCATCTCCCAATTGCTCCAGATGTGTGCTATGGGGGATATCTCATAGGCTCACATAGGGGTGGATGCCTTTGCTCCCCACCCAAAAAGTAACAGTCAATGCTTGTTTATGCTAGTCAACATGGCTTTACTTATTTGCCAACTGCATAACATATTGCCAGTTAATATCCTTAAACATTGTAAAGGCACTTATCGAGAATTGTTTAAAAATACACTAACACACTACTGGTCAGATGATTGCTCACTTAGCAAGGAGCACAGCATGTTAGGACAGTGTTGTATATTTGAAAACAAGAATCATAAAGGCCTGTGTAAGGAGTAAGTGGAGCATTTTCCAAGTTAAATATGTAACTAAGTGTACATCTAACATGGACCATTTCAATATAAATGTGCATTCCCTGTTGAAGTTGCTTGTGTGGTGAATAACTGTTACTGTTTGTTACAGTGGTATATGTGAGAACAACAGCTTTAAGGCACACATGCATTGCTCTGAATCTACATTGCATGTTGATCTGGATTGCACATGTATGTATTCATATTCCTTGTGTCCTAACAAATTGAACTGTATATGTATATATATATATATATATATATATATATATATATATATATATATATATATCATAAATTGATTTCTTTTTCTGCATGTTATTATTTTTGAGCCTGTATAAACCTTACAATGAATACAAATGTAGCCACAGCTTATATAACTTCTCCTGTGGAGCAAGCAGTTAAGTGACACTTTTAAGTTCACATGGTGCTGAGTTTGAATGCAAGTATAGTAGCCTTGTTTTTTTTTTTTTTTGTACTGTGTCATTGTAACAGCTAGCAATGCAATGCATTCTAGGCACTTACACCTTCATTCTTGCTGTGGGAACAATTGTGAATATAAAACTGCCATAGCTAAGGTCCAGGGTTTGAACACCACAGAATCCTGTCCTTTTTAATGGTGTCCTACTTTGCATGATAAATTAAAGTAGTTGACCTACTTTTTCCTATATCATAATTATTGTCCTTCTGGAAAAGACAGTCATATTATGTCAGTTGTGCAGTTTTTCTATTAATATCTGCATTATTTGATGTATTGCGCTTATTTAGCTATACACAAACACGTTGTCTGTGTTTGCATGATGCTAAGCTGCGCACATCATTTTCAAATGTTGCAGATTGCAATGTTCTGCATTCTTAGTATCTATTATAACTACAGTTGGTGGGAAACACATTATACAGTGATGTTCATCTGCATTACACCTGGCTGGCACTCAGGTTGAAGTTTTGAGATTTCGTTTTTAAAGGTGGGGTGCGCAGGAGTCAAAAGTGTTTGGACTTCTAATGAATGATTACAGTCTCTGACTTTTGCAGGAGCATTATCATGGATCAGATTACAAACTGGACACATGTAATAGTTTGTCCTGGGATTTGCCCACTATTACCATT